>NC_090371.1:74446489-74746489 GCF_036365525.1 Heterodontus francisci | reverse complement strand
TGCACCTCAAAACAATGTATTATATACAGTAGTTTCTGAGATATATATGACAGATTGTATAAGCTATTAATATAAAAATACAAGATTTTCTCTCAAACCATTCCACTATGCAACATTTCTCCTCACTTTTGAGTTTCCTGAAACCCTACTGTTTGAATATGTCTTAACCAGTAAGGAATGTTTTGTTTTGCTGAAAGCACTAAAGTACAAGTTGTGGTTTGTTAATTTTTCAGCTAAGTAGACTCATAGTTATACAGCACAGAAACAGGCCCTTCGGCCCATCATGTCTGTGCCGGCTATCAAGCACCTAACTATTCTAATCCCATTTTCAAGCACTTGGCCCGTAACCTTATATGCTATGGCGTTTCAAGTGCTCATCTAAATACTTCTTAAATTTTGTGAGTGTTTCTGCCTCTACCACCTCTTCAGGCAGTGCGTTCCAGATTCCAACAACCCTCAGTGAAATTTATTTTCCTCAAATCACCTCTAAACCTCCTATCCCTTAACTTAAATCTATTCCCCCTGGTTTTTGACCCTCCCACTAAGGGAAAAAGTTTCTTCCTATCTAACCTATTAATGCCCCTCATAATTTTGTATACCTCAATCATGTCCCCCCCTCAGCCTTCTCGCATTTTATACAGCTCCATCGTAACCTCCCTGTTCTTGTATTCTGTGCCTCAGCTAATAAAGGCAAGTATCCCATATGCCTTCCTAACCACCTTATCTACCTGTGCTGCTGCCTTCAGTAATCTATGGACAAGTACACCAAGATGCCTCTGATCCTCTGTACTTCCTAGGGTCCTACCATCCATTGTATATTCCCTTGCCTTGTTAGTCCTCCCAAAATGGATCACCTCACACTTCTCAGGATTAAATTCCATTTGCCACTGCTCCGCCCATCTTACCAGTCCATCTATATCGTCCTGTAATCTAAAGCTTTCCTCACTACGACACCACCAATTTTTGTGTCATCAGCGAACTTACTGATCATACCTCCTATATTCACGTCTAAATCATTAACGTACACTACAAACAGCAAGGGTCCCAGCACCGATCCCTGTGGTAACCACTGGTCATAAGCTTCCACTCGCAAAAACAACCCTCGACTGTCACCCTCTGCCTCCTGCCACTAAGCCAATTTTGGATCCAATTTGCCAAATAACCCTGGATCCCATGGGCTCTTACCTTCTTAACCAATCTCCCATGCGGGACCTTGTCAAAAGCCTTACTGAAGTCCATGTAGACTACATCAAATGCTTTACCCTCAACTACGTATCTAGTCACTGCCTCAAAAGAATCAATCAAGTTAGTTAGACACGATCTGCCCCTGACAAAGCTATGCTGACTATCCCTGATTAATCCCTGCCTCTCCAAGTGGAGATTAATCCTGTCCCTCAGAATTTTTTCCAATAATTTCCCTACCACTGATGTTAGACTCACCGGCCTGTAATTACCTGGTTTATCCCTGCTATCCTCTTGAATAATGGTACCACATTCGCTGTCCTCCAATCCTCTGGTACCTCTCCTGTGGCCAGAGAGAATTTGAAAATTTGTGTCAGAGCCCCTGCTATCTCCTCCCTTGCCTCACGTAACAGCCTGGAATACATCTCATCTGAGCCTGGGAATTAATCCACTTTTAAGTCTGCTGAAACAGCTAATATTTCCTCCCTTTTATTGCCAATATGTTCAAGTATATCACAATCCCCCTCCCTGATCTCTACACCTACATCGTCCTTCTCCATAGTGGACACAGATGAAAAGTAATCATTTAAAACCTCACCTATGTCCTCCTGCTCCACACACAGATTGCCATTTTGGTCCCTAATGGGCCCTACTCTTTCCCTGGTTAACCTCTTGCTCTTAATATACTTATAAAACGCCTTAAGATTTTCCTTTCTCTTGCCTGCCAGTGTTTTTTCATGTCCCCTCTTCGCTCTCCTAATTACTTTAAGTACCACCCCCCTCCCCCCATACTTTCTATACTCCTCTAGTGCCTTTGCTGTTTTCAGCGCTCTGAATCTGCCATAAGCCTCCTTTTTTTTTTCCTTATCCAACCCTCTATATCCCTTGACATCCAAGGTTCTCTGAACTTGTTGGTCCTACCTTTCACCTTAATGGTACATGTTGGCTCTGAACTCTCACTATTTCCTCTTTGAATGACTCCCACTGGTCTGATGTAGACTTTCCTACAAGTAGTTGGGCTCAGTCCACTTTAGCCAGATCCTGTTTTATCATATTGAAATCGGCCTTCCCCCAATTCAGTACCTTTATTTCCGGTCCATCTTTGTCCTTTTCCATAACTACCTTAAATCTTAGAGTTATGGTCACTATCCCCGAAATGCTCCCCCACTGACACTTCTACCACTTGTCCGGCTTCATTCCCTTGGATTAGGTCCAATACTGCCTCTTCTGTTGTAGGGCTTTCTTTGTGCTGGCTCAAAAAGCTCTCCTGTGTGCATTTTAAGAATTCCGCCCCCTTCAAGCCTTTTGCACTAAGACTATCCCAGTTGATATTGGGGAAGCTGAAATCTCCTACTATTATTACCCTATTATTTTTACACCTCTCTGAGATTTGCCTACATATCTGCTCCTCTATCTCTACTTGACTGTTTGGAGGCCTGTAGTACACTCCCAGCCAAGTGATTGCCCCCTTTTTGTTTTTAAGTTCTACCCATATGGCCTCATTTGAGGAACCTTCTAAGATATCATCCCTCCTTACTGCAGTAATTGACTCCTTGATCAACAGTGCAATGCCACCTCCTCTTTTACTCCCTCCCCTGTCATGCCTGAAGATTCTATACCCAGGAATATTGAGCTGCCAGCCTTGCCCCTCCCTCAACCATGTCTCTGTGATAGCAATAATATCATAATGCCATGTGCTAATCAATGCCCTCAATTCATCTGCCTTACTAGTAAGCTTGCATTAAAATAGATGCAATCCAGCCTTGCATTTTTCACTTGTGCCTTAACAGGTCTATATTTGCTCTGCCTTCCAGACTGACTCAGTTTCTCTTCTCTATTTGACTGTGCATCACCCCCCCTACTGTACCTCCATTCTGTATCCCATCCCCCTGCCAAATTAATTTAACCCCCCCCCCCCCGCCCCCAACAGCACTAGCAAACCTCCCAGCAAGAATATTCGTCCCGTTCCAGTTCAGGTGCAACCCGTCCAACTTGTACTTGTCCCACCTTTGCCAGAAACAGACTCAGTGATCCAGGAAACTGAAGCCCTCCCTCCTGCACCATCTCCTCAGCCACGCATTCATCTGCTCTATCCTCCTATTCCTATAGCTTCTATACTCCTATACTCACTAGCACAGTAACTACTTGTTCTTCAAATGCTGACAAAAGCTATATAATTTGCACAATGTATAGCTTCTGGATATAGTAACTTGTTCTTCAACAACTTGTCTTTTGCAATAACACTCCATGTATAGAAAAATGTAAAAGAGTAGTTCCAAGCAGAAGACATGAATGTTGAAGAATTTGGGAGGAAACCAAAGCACAATCTAAAAAATAGGTTTGAGATGGCTTTTTTGAAGACTGTTTTGGGAAAGAATACTAAACAGGGGAGACACTGTGATTGAAGGATTAACCAAATTGGTGCAAAAACAGTGGTAATTTGAACAATTCATAACTTCTGGCTGTAATAGCTTTTCTTCAACTGTTGAGAAAATAATTAATTGCTGTAAATAGTGCCCAAATGCCTAGCCTTTGGTCCTCCACTCATGATAACTCTGCAGCCATTAATTTGCTCAAGCACTCCCTCGCCTCCACCGTCAATACCACAGTTCCAGCAAAACTTTTTCCATATCGGCCATTTCTATTGGTGTGGCCCCCACCTTTTGTTTCCTTAAGTTTATTTATTTTATTCGTTCAGGGATGTAGGTGTCGCTGGCAAGGCCAGCACTTATTGCCCATCCATAATTGCCCTTGAGAAGCTGGTGTTGAGCCACCTTCTCTAACTGCTGCATTCTGTGTAGTGAAGGTACTCCCACAATGCTGTTTTGGTAGGGAGTTCCAGGATTTTGATCCAGTGAGAATGAAGGAATGGTGAAATATTTCCAGGTCATGATGGTGTGTGACTTGGAACCAAATTTGCAGGTTGTGGAGTTCCTATGTGCTTGCTGCCCTTGTCCTTCTAGGTGGTAGAGATCATGGGTTTGGAAGGTGCTGCCGAAGAATCCTTGGCGAGTTGCTGTAAATGGTAAATCTTGTAGATGGTACACACTGTGGCCCTAGGGTGCTGGTGGTGGATGGGGTGCCAATCAAGTGGGCTGCTTTGTCCTGAATAGTGTCAAGCTTCTTGAGTGCTTTTGGAGCTGAACTCAGTTAGGCAAGTGGAAAGTATTCTATCTCACTACTGATTTGTGCCTTGTCGATGGTGGAAAGGCTTTAGGGAGTCAGGCGGTGTGTCACTTGCCACAGAACACCCAGCCTCTGACTTGCTTTTGTATCCAATGTATTTATTTGGTTTGTCCAGTTATGTTTCTGGTCATAGGTGACCTCAAGATGGTGATGATGGGGGATTTGACAATGGCAATGCCGTTGAATATCAAGGAGGCGTGGTTAGATTCTCTTTTGTTGCAAGTGGTCATTGCCTGGCACTTGTGTTGTGCGAATGTTACTTCCACTTATCAACCCAAGCCTGAATGCTATTGCTGCATATGGGCATGGACTGGTTCATTATTTGAGAACTTTCAAATGAAACTGAACATTGTGCATTCATCAGTGATCAACCAAACTTCTGACCTTTGTGATGGAGGGAAGGTCATTGACAAAGCAGCTGAATCTAGTTGGGCCTAGGACACTGCCCTGAGGAGTTCCTGCAGTGTTATCCTGGGGTTGAGATGATTGGCTTGCAACAACCACAAGCATGTTCCTACGTATTAGGTATGACTGCAGCAGTGGAGTGTTTCCCCCCGATTCCCATTGATTTCAATTTTACCAGGGCTCCTTGATGCAACATTCGGTCTAATGCTGCCCTGACGTTAAGGGCAGTCACTCTCACCTCACCTGGAATTCAGCTCTTTTTTCCATGTTTTGACCAAGGCTGTAATGAGGTCTGGAGCCAATGGTCCTGGCAGAATCCGAACTGAGCATTGGCGAGTAAGTCCCATTTGATAGCACTGCCGATGTCATTTTTGTCACTTTGCTGATGATTGAGGATAGACTGATGGGGCAGTATGATGGGGCCAGATTGGATTTCGCCTCCTTTTTGTGAACAGGACATACCTGGGCATTATCTGGTAAATGCTAGCATTGCAGCTGTATTGGAACAGCTTGGCGAGAGACACCACCAGTTCTGGAGCACAAGTCTTCACTGTGTCCTGTGGAACAAATCAAATTAACTGAAGGCAGGCTTCTGTGATGGTGGGAATCATCCGCTTGGCACATCTAGCTGAAGATGTTTGCGGATTCTTCAGCCTTGTCTTTGGCACTCATTTGCTGGTTTCTGCCATCATTGAGGATGGGAATATTCATGGAGTCTCCTCCTCCTTTTAGTTATTTAATTGTTCAGAGCTTTGATCTGATCCATTCATTGTGGGATCACTTAGCTTTGTCTGTAGCATGCTGCTTCTGCTGTTTAGCATGCATGGAGTCACGTGTTGTAGCCACGTTGGCATCTCATTTTGAGGTACGACTAGTACTACTCCTCACCTCTCCTACATTCCTCATTGAACTATTTTTGGTCCCCTGGCTTGTCAGCAATGATAGAGCGAGGGCCATGAGGTTATAGATACGGTGGAATAAAATTCTGCTGTGACTGATAGCCACAGGACCTCATGGATGCTCTGAATCTGTCCCCTTTAGCACAGTGATAGTGCCACACAAACAGTGTGCTCACAGTGTGAAGAAAGCGCTATGCGGTGGTCACGCCTCCCAATATTGTCGTGGACAGATACATCTTAGATTTGTGAGGACAATGTCAAGGAGGTTTATCCATCGTTGTTCTCTCGCCACCTGCCACAGGCTTACTCTGGTAGTCCTTCAGGACTCAGCCGTGGCGCTATCAAGCCACTTTTAGTGATGGGCGTTGAAGTCCCCAACACAGTGTACATTCTGTGCCCTTGCTACCCTCAGTGCTTCTTCCAAGTGATGTTCAATGTGGAGGAGTACTGATTCATCAGTTGAGGGAGACTGCTAAGTGATAATCAGCTGAAGGTTCCCTTACCCATGATGCCATGAGACTGCATAGGCATTGCTGAGGAATCCCAGGGCCATTCTTTCCCAACTGTATACCACTGCAGCACCACCTCTGGTGGTTCTGTCCTGCCGATGGAGCAAGACATAAGCAGGGATGGCAATGGATGAGTCTGGGATGTTGGGCTGAAATTTATGTTGCAACTGCCGTAACCAGCGGCGGAAGTAAACGGGCCACACTTTGCGGAGCTGCGGTGATATTAAACGTGGCGGCTTATTCAAATGGCCTGAGCGGACCTTCGCCCCGCACCCCGCCCACCAATGACATGGAGGGGGCGGGCAATCCTTCCCCGGCAATGGTTTCAACAGCGCAGGCACTGATGCCATTTTTAAAGGGCTTCGAACCCTTCCATTTTAATTTACATTTTTAAAGAGAGATGTTGGAAACAAATTTTAAAAACATTTAATATGCCCCTCTCCCACCAACCCCCCAATAACCATGTAATTAACTACTTACCCTGTTCCCCCACCCCAACACTTACCCTGCCCACCTGACCTGCCCCCCCCCCCGACCAAAGTTCATACACTTTAAGCTTTACCCCTTCCCACTATCCCCTAAATCAATGATAGTTTTACCCCACTCCCCCACCTCCTGCACTGAAAAACTTACCTGATTCCCCCCTCCCCACCAGTGTTCCGCCTGTAATCCCCGGACAAATACCCGAAGGCTCAGGAGTGTCAGCCACCGGCACCAATATCGCTCGGGAACAGACGGCGGGAGTGGGTAGGGCATTTATTCGTTAATTTAAATATTTAAACTTGGTTTCCGTCGCCAAGCGGCGGGAGGAGGGGGTGCTGCCAGGAGGCCTTGCTGCCGCCGGCAATATTGGGCGTTCCCAGCATCGAGGTCTGTGGCGGGCCTCTGCCAGAGGCATTTTCCGGCCCTACCAACCCCCCCCCCGACATCGGGGGTTCTGTAAAATTCAGCCTGTTGTCTGAAAGGTATGATTCTGTGAGTATGACTATGTCAGGCTATTGTTTGACTAGTCTGTGGGACAGCTGTCCCAATTTTGGCACAAGACCCCAGATGTTAGGATTTTCCAGAGTCAAGCGAACTGGGTGAGTCATAGAGTTATACAGCATAGAAACAGGCCCTTCGGCCCATTGTGTCTGTGCCGGCCATCAAACACCTATCTATTCTAATCCTATTTTCCACCACTTGGCCCGTGAGCCTTTGTCCTTTCCGCATCCAGCAGTGGGTGATCTGTCCAGTTTTAAACTTGTTATAATTTTGCCTAGAAATTTGATGCAACAGAGTAGCATGTTATGCCATTTCAGAGGACAGTTAAGAGACAGCCACATTGCTGTGAGTCTGAAGTCATATGTAGGCCAGACCAGGTAAGGACAGCAGATTTCCTTCCTTAAACAGCATTAGTGAACTATATGGTTTTTATATGACAATCTGTTGTTTCATGGTCACCGTTATTGATAGCTTTCCAATTCCAGATTTAGTTAATTGAATTTAAATTTCCCAGTTGCCATGGTGGGATCTGAACTCACATCTGTAAATCATTCGTCCAGGTCTACTGGATTACCAATCCAGTAACATAATCACAATGCGGCCATACCCGTCGTTTCTCCCTTATCTTCCTCCTGTCCTCAAGAGGTTCATCTCATGCATGCCTTTACTAAAATTCATCTAATCTATCTTTCTTTGGTTCAGAGTTCACATTTTCCTCTTGCCTCTGTAAAGTACCGCATATTAGGCTGGTTAGCAAAATTGAATCTCATGGGATAAAAGGGGCAGTAGCAGCATGGATACAAAATTGGCTAAAAGAGAGAAAACAGAGTTGTGGTGAATGGCTGTTTTTTGGACTGGAGGGAGGTATACAGTGGAGTTCCTCAAAAGTTCAGTACTAGGACCCCTGCCATTTTTGATTATCACTTTGACTTGTGGTTACAAGGCACAATTTTGAAATTTGTTGATGAGACTCAATGCAAAGAAATGGAAGTGATGTATTTTGGTAGGAAGAATGAGGATGGACAATGCGTGCTAAATGGTACAGTTTTAAAGGGGGTGCAAAAAGGAGAGAGAACTGGGAGCTTGTGCACAATTCTTTGAAGTTGGCATGATAGGTTAACAAAGCATTTTATAAAGCATATGGGCTTGTGGGCTTTATAAATAGAGGCATAGAGTACAACAGCCAGGAGGTTATGCTGAACCTATGTAAAATACTAGTTTGGCCTTAGCTGGAGTATTGTGTCCAATTCTGGACACCACACTTTAGGAATGACATGAAGGCTTTGCAGAGGGTAGAGAAGAGATCTAGAATGGTTCCAGAGATGAGGGATTACAATCATGTGGATAGACTGGAAAAGCTAGGTTTGCTCTCCTTAGAGCAGAAAAGGCTAAGAGGAAATTTGATAGAGATGTTTAAAATCATTAAGGATTTAAGTAGAATAAATAGAGAATATATTTCCAGTGGCTAAAGGGTCGATAACCAGAGGGTACAGATTTAAGGTGATTGACAAAAGAATGAGAGGCAACATGAGAAAAAAAAATTATGCAATGAGATTTTAGGATTTGGAATACACTGCCAGTTAGGGTGATGGATACAGGTTCACTAGTAGACTTCATAAGGGAATTGTAGGGATATGGGGAAAGAGCAGGAGAGTGGGACTAACTGGATTGCTCTTTGGAAAAGCCAGTACAATTGCAATAGGATGAATAGCCTCCTTCTTTGCTGTACGATTCTATAATTCTATAAGCACCTTGGTGGAAACATATTCTTATACAAACATTTCCTATCTCATATGCTGTTTTTAAGAATATGTATGTTGATCTGTTATTTATAAATATAAAAATTAATCGAAAATAACATCACAAAGTTTGTTGCAAGGTTTAGCCAATGCATTCTGACTTCAGTTAGTTTGCTATGCAAGATTTGAACTCTTATTATATTCCACCTAGCATGTTGGTGGTTCCAGGCAACATGATGAATGGTATTCTCACTCCGGAAGTTGGTCACTACAAGGACTTGTACGGTGGTCATTCATATCAGTACAGTCATGGACAGATGCATCTGTGACATGTAGATTGGTGTGAAAGAGGCTAAATACGAGCTGCCACCAGCCCAGTCTGGAAGCTATTCCCTTCAGGAAATGGCCATCTTGATCAGTAGTGGTACCACCAAGCCACTGTTGCTGATCGGCATTGAAATCCCCACTCAGCAATATTCTGTTGTATATACTGCTTCATCCAAGTGGTATTCAACATGGATGAGTACTGATTCATCGGTTGAAGGAAATCAACAGGAGGTTTTCTTGTCCATTTTTCAATGAATCTGGGAAAAAATCATAGGTTCCACAGTCAATGTTGAGGACTCCCATGGACACTCCCACCCAACTGTATACCATTTATTCCCATCTCTGGTGGATCTGCTCTGCCAGTGAGCCGTTTCAGAGGGTAGAGTTGGTGTAGGATGGGAGTCGGGGTAGGCCAGGCAGGTTTCTTTTCCCTGAAGAACATCACTAATCTGTACGATAATCTGACATGTTCATGTTTACTAGAATCAGCTTTATTCAGTTTTTAAAAAAACTGAATTCAAGCTCTCAAACTGCCAAGGTGAGCTCACATTCTCATTATTAGTCAAGGCCTCTAGATTACTAGTCCAGTAACATAAACATTGTACTACTGTACCCATATTTTAGAGATGCACCATTAGTCCTGTTTCTCAAATTTGTGCTTTCAATGTTTGAATTATGAATGAATGTATGGCTCAAGCACAGACCAGCATTAATAAAAATGTGTATTAAAGTGCAGTAAAAATAGAACTTGTGATCCTGACAATTTTGTTGAGTATCAGTTAATCCAATTTAATTTGAAATTGAAAAATTAACTTTCAATTACCTTGCAAAATTTAATTTTGTCATATCCCAAGGTTATCTCTCCCATATTACCTCAAGGCATTAACTTTCCAACAGTAAACACGTGAAAATTAGTGCTGTGCATTTGAAGTTATTACACAACTAACATATACACGCTGCTCACAGTGTGGTCTCCTCTACATTGGGGAGACCAAGCGCAGACTGGGTGACCGCTTTGCGGAACATCTCCGCTCAGTCCGCAAGCAGGACCCTGAGCTTCCGGTTGCTTGCCATTTCAACACTCCCCCCTGCTCTCATGCTCACATCTCTGTCCTGGGATTGCTGCAGTGTTCCAGTGAACATCAACGCAAGCTCGAGGAACAGCATCTCATCTACCGATTAGGCACACTACAACCTGCCGGACTGAACATTGAGTTCAATAATTTCAGAGCATGACAGCCCCCCACTTTACTTTCATTTTTAGTTATTTTTTCTTCTTTTTTTTTTTACATTCCTTTTTACATTTTTTACAATCTTTTTTTGCATTTATTTCATTTCATCTTAGTTTGTTCAGTTTGCTTACCCACTGTTTTTTTCAGGTTGTTTTTCTTCAGGTTTGCACTTGCTGCTGTTCAATATTCAGTATATTCACACCTAATCTGTACTAATGCTTTGTCTTTCAACACACCATTAACATATTGTTTGCCTTTGCTCCGTGACCTTTTGGTCAGCTATGTGGCCTGGTCCAATCTGCACCTTCTCCTTTGTTATCTCTTGCCCAACCCCCACCTCACTTGTTTATAATCTGTGACTTTTCTAATATTTGTCAGTTCCGAAGAAGGGTCGCTGACCCGAAACGTTAACTCTGCTTCTCTTTCCACAGATGCTGCCAGACCTGCTGAGTGATTCCAGCATTTCTTGTTTTTGTTTCAGATTTCCAGCATCCGCAGTATTTTGCTTTTATAAACATATACATAGACTTTTCTCCCAATCTCAGAAAATTCAAACTTAGGGTAACTAAGGTCAGGGCTATCCTATTCTATACCGCTCAAAATCATGTGGAATAACAGTGGCAGATAAAGTAAATGGGAGGAAGAGGTCTTGCTGTCCCAAAACTGACCTTGCCTCAGTTGGGAACTTGGGTGTCTGATATTTGGCCAGCCAGTTACATTTAAATTATGATGAGGGCAGGGCCAGGGAAAGCAGTTGATTTCCCTGTTTCCCAGCTGAAGTACAACCAACTCCAGATTGAAGGAAGATATAAGATGGTATAAGATGGCCAGCAGCAGAAGCACAGCCTTGTTGAAAGAAGACAGTCTACTAGTGGCCACGTTTCCTCTGTTCTGTCCCATTGCTAGTCCAGCAGGGGCTGTAACACACTCAGAGCACTTCTTTGAAATTCATCCCCCACCGCATTACTATTACAACCTATCAATTTGATGCCACAGCGGATGTACTGGACAGTGCCACCACATTTTGCTCCCGTTGGGTTGTGGCAATACCACTGGGAGCCAGGTCTGTATTTTTAACAAGACCTGCTCAAGGAAATTGGTTTCAGGCCACAGCAGAGTCAGGGTGAGTGAGTGAGTGGAAGTCTTGCCTGAGCATCTCTGGCTGTTAAGCTGGCCCAATTGGAAATCTAGCCTTAATTCTTCAAACTGTTGAGAAGTGAAGAACGCTTCCATTTGTGTTTCCTCTATTATTTAACTGAGATTTATAGGAAAAGTGATACATTTTATGTAATTATTATTTTGACACCAATAAAGTTTGGGTTAAAGTATATGGAAGTGATATTAAACTTTACATAAGCATCTACTTCTTAAGTTGCTTTATTATTGCTTAAAGTTCTTAAAAGGTTTGAACTACTCCAATAACAATTTGCCAACTATACATTGTAGGAGGTAAACTGGAATTGGGGGGTGGGGGGGTGGGGCTAATGGTTAAATTTAAAAAAAAATATTTTTCTTCATTTTGTGGCATCGTTATTAACAAGTTTTGTGCAATTCACTTCCCATCAGTTAAGTGCTTGTAATTGCTTGAAAGAAATGTTATTTAAAGGCTCATCATGATTGTCCAGTTTGCCATTTTTCCCACCTTTGAATTCATGGTGCTAGGAAAATCATGCTCAGCCATTATTTTAATTGGCACCTGCGAAGATGTACAAAAACAGGGTTATTAATGCTGTTTCCCAAAACAAATTAAATATATATACCCTGGTTACTGACAGAAGCCTAGGAGCAGATTAGCTCCCTGCACTGTCCACCAGGGGAATGCTGGATGGCTGAAGGTGAAATAAAGAGAGGGAAGAGAAAAAATAGAACAAAAGTTCATGTCATTGATAATGAGCAGAGGAGATTTGTCCACAGTACAACAGAAGCCCTGTTTCTGTATTGCTGTGTCACTGCCCCTAATAAGATGCTCCCAAAGAAACATACAAGCAAAACCAGTGTTTAGAAAGTTTTGCTTGGGTTACTATATCCTACAAAAGAATGGGATATTCTTTAACCAAAGGCTCAATGGAGGTTTGAAATTACATTTGCGTAGGCTTTCAGAAACCAAAGCTATTATATCCTGTCCACAGAGTAGCTTCCCAGAGTAAAAGTCCTGAAAAATATTGACCAGGCATTTGCCAGAACAGTAACGGTGGTGAGTTTAATGTGCACGCTGTCGCTGATGTGTTTAAAAAAAAAAGCAATTTGTGGCAAGGAAGAGATATCCTGTGAGTTGTAAACCGCCACAATTTCACTGCAAACACTCCGATGTTAAGCTCCCTACGAGTTTCAAGATATTGCTGCATTTGTGCTGTTGAAATGAATTAACCTCAGTGCAGAAAGTTGGGGCTGGTACCTCAAAGTAAGGACCCTTTAAATGACCTCAGAAGAATAAACCTAAATAGATGCAAGAGCAATTCGGGTGTATGGCTATCTCTGTTTAGGGACTCAACTAAAATTATTTTAAAAACACACGAACATACGGATTCGGAGCAGGAGTAGGCCACTCGGCCCCTCGAGCCTGCTCTGCTATTCAATAAGATCATGGCTGATCTGATTGTAACCTCAACTCCACATTCCTGCATACCCCCCAATAACCTGTCACCCCCTTGCTTATCAAGAATCTATTTACTTCTGCCTTAAAAATATTTGAAGACTCCACTTCCACTGCCTTTTGAAGAAGAGAGCTCCAAATGCTCTCAGCCCTCTGAGAGAAAAAATTTCACCTCATCTCTGTCTTAAATGGGTGACCTCCTTTCCTCATCCACCCTGTCAAGACCCCTCAGGATCTTGTATGTTTCAATCAAGACACCTCTTACTCTCTTGAATTCCAGCAGATACAAGCCTAGCCTGTCCAACCTTTCCTCATAAGACAGCCCGCTCATTCCAGGTATTAGTCTAGTAAACCTTCTATGAACTGCTTGCAAAGCATTTACATCCTTCCTTAAATAAGGAGACCAATACTGTACACAATACTCCAGATGTCTCACCAATGCCCTGTATAACTGAAGCATAACCTCCCCACTTTTGTATTCAATTCCCCTCGCAATAAACTATAACATTCCATTAGCTTTCCTAATTACAACCTGAACCTGCAAACCAACCTTTTGCGATTCATGCACTAGGACACCCAGATCCCTCTGCATCTCAGAGCTCTGCAATCTCTCACCATTTAGGTAATATGATTTTTTTATTCTTCATGCCAAAATGGACAATTTCACATTTTCCCATATTGTACTCCATTTGCCAAATCTTTGCCTATTCACTTAACCTATCTATATCCCTTTGTAACCTCCTTCTGTCCTCTTCGCAACTTACCTTCCTACCTATCTTTGTGTCATCAGCAAATTTAGCAGCCATACCTCCAGTCCCTTCATCCAAGGCATTTATATAAATTGTAAAAAGTTGAGGGCCTAGCACTGACCTCTGCAGCACACCACTCATTACATCTTGCCAACCAGAAACTGATCCATTTATGACTTCTCTCTGTTTCCTGTTATCTAGCCAATCTTCTATCCATGCCAAAATGTCACCCCCTACACCATGGGTTTTTATTTTCCGCAAAATCCTTTGATGGAGAAGAGAAGGCTGTGAGGTGATTTGATAGAGGTATTCAAAATCATGAGGGGTCTGGACAGAGTAGATGGAGAGAAACTGTTCCCACTTGTGAAATGATCGAGAACGAGAGGGCATAGATTTAAAGTATTTGGTAAGTGAAGCAAAAGTGGCATGAGGAAAAAAATTTTCACGCAGAGAGTGGTTAAGGTCTGGAATGCACTGCCTGAGAACGTGGAGGAGGCAGGTTCAATGGACTCATTCAAAAGTTATATGAAAAGGAAGAATGTGCAGGGTTATGGGGAGAAGGCAGGGGAATGGAACTAAGAGAATTGCTCTTTCGGAGTGCCAGTGCAGACAAGATAGGCCAAATGGCTGCCTTCTGCACTGTAACGATTCTGTGATATGTGGCACCTTATCAAATGCCTTCTGAAAATCAAAGTACAGTACATCCACCGGTTCCCCTTTATCCACAACACACGTTACTACTTCAAAGAAGTCCAATAAGTTGGTTAAACATGATTTCCCTTTCACAAAACCACGTTGACTCTGCCTGATTACCTTGAATTTTTCGAAGTGCCCTGCTATAACGTCTTTAATAACAGCTTCTAACATTGTCCCTAAGACAGACGTTAAGCTAACTGGCTTGTAGTTTCCTGCTTTCTGTTTCCCTTTTTGAAGAAAGGAGTTACATTCGCTATTTTCCAATCTAATGGAACCTTCCCCAAATCTAGGGAATTTTGGAAAATTAAAACCACTGCATCCACTATCTCACCAGCCACTTCTTTCAGGATCCTGGGGTGAAGTCCAGCAGGACCCAGGGACTTGTCAGCCCACAGCTCCAACAATTTGCTCAGTACCTCTTCACTGGTGATCGTAAGTTCACCTAGTTCCTCCCTCCCTTTTATTTCCTGATTTATAGCTATTTCTGGAATGTTACTTGTATCCTCTACTGATGCAAAATACCTATTCAATTCATTTGCCATCTCCTTATTTCCCCTTGTTAATTCCCCAGACTCACTTTCTATAGGACTAACGCTCACTTTGTTAACTCTTTTTAAAATATCTATAGAAATTCTTGCTATCTGTTTTTATATTTATAGCTAGCTTTTTCTCGTGCTCTAATTTTTCCCTCCTTATCAATCTTTTAATCATTCGTTGCTGTTTTTATATTCTGTCCAATCTTCTGACCTGCCTCCCATCTTTGCGCAATTATATGCTTTTTCTTTAAGTTTGATACTATCTTTAACTTTTTTAGTTAACCATGGATGGTGGGTCCTCCCCTTGGAATTTTTCTTTCTCGTTGGAATGTAACTATTCTGTGTATTCTGAAATATCCCCTTAAATGTCTGCCACTGCATCTCCATTGGCCTATCCCTTAACTTAATTTGCCAGTTCACTTTAGCTAGTTCTGCTTTCATGCCCTCATAATTGCCCTTATTTAAGTTTAAAATACTAGTCTTGGACCCTTCTCTCCCTCAAACTGAATGTAAAATTCAACCATATTATGATCATTACTACCTAGGGGCACCTTCACTATGAGGTCATCAATTAATCCTATCTCGTTGCACAATACCAGGTCTAGTGTACCTGCTCTCTGGTTGGCTCCAGAATGTGCTGTTCTAAGAAACTATCCCGAATACATTCTATGAGCTCCTCATCTAGGCTGCCTTTGCCCATCCAATTTTTTCCAGTCTATATGTAGATTAAAACCCCCCATGATTGTTGCTGTACCTTTCTGACAAGCTCCCTTTATCCTCTATTACTGTTAGGGGGCCTGTACACCACTTCCATGAGTGACTTCTTGCCTTTATCATTTCTCACCTCTACCCAAACCACTTCTACATCCTGGTTTCCTGAACTTAGGTCATCCCTCTCTAATGTGCTAATACCATCATTAATTAACAGAGTCACCCCTCCATCTTTTCCGAGCTTCCTGTCCTTCCTAAATGTCATAAGAACATAAGAAATAGCAAGAGTAGGCCATTCTGCCCCTCAAGCCTGCCCTGCCATTCAATAAAATCATGGCTGATCTGCCCCAGACCTCAACTCCTCTTTCATGCCAGCTCCTCATAGCTCTCAACTCCCCGATACTGCCTTTTTAAATACTTTGTGATCTAGCCTCCACAACTCTCTGGGGTAGAGAATTCCAGACATTCACTACCCTCTGAGAGAAGAAATTCCTTCACATCTTAGTTTCAAATGAGTGTCCCCTTATTCTCTAACTATGTCCCCTAGTTTGAGATTCCCCCACTAGTGGAAACATCTTCTCAACATCTACCCGTCAAGCCCCCTCAGAATCTTGTACGTTTCAATAAGATCACCCCTCATTCTTCTAAACTCTAATGAATAAAGGCCTAACCTGTTTAGCCGTTCTTGATAAGTCAACCCCTTCATCCCAGGAATCAGCCTAGTGAATCTCTTTTGAACTGCCTCCAATGCCAGTATATCCTTTCTTAAAAAGAGGACCAAAATTGTACACAGTACTCCAGGTGTGGCCTCACCAACACCCTTTACAGTGGTAACAAGACTTCCTTATTTTTAAACTCCAACCCCCTAGCAATAAAGGCCAAAATTCCATTTTCCTTCTTTTTTTCACTGTCATTTCCGATATTAATACCTTTCTCTCTTGCCTTGTCTCTACTCTTTGATTTACCACATCTTCCCAAATTTGATCCCTTGCCCCCACTATTTAGTTTAAAACCCTCGCTACTTCCCTAGTTATGCGACTCATTAGAACACCAGCCCCAGCACGGTTCAGATGTAGACCGCCCCAACGATACAGCCCCCACTTTCCCCAGTACTGGTGCCAGTGCCCCACAAACCGGAATCCACTTCTACCACAACAGTCTTTGAGCCACGCATTCATTTATCTGATCTTATATGCTCGATGCCAATTTTCATGTGGCTTAGGTAATAATCCAGAGATTATTACCTTTTGAGGTTCTGCTTATTAATTTGGCGCCAAGCTCCTCATACTGACTATGCAGAACCTCCATCCTTGTTATGCCTATGTCATTGGTACCGACATGGACCACGACGACTGGGTCCTCTCCCACTGTAAGTTCCTTTCCAGCCCTGAGCAGATGTCTTGAACCCTGGCACTGCAGAGCCATCTGGACTCTCGCTCTTTGCTGCAGAGAACAGTGTCAATCTCCATCACTATACTGTCTGCCACTACCACTATATTCTTAATTACTCCCCCCATTTGAATGGCTTCCTGTGCCATGGTCAGTTTGCTTATCCATTCTGTAGCCCCCACTCGCCTCAGCTGCAGCCACACTCTCCTGTCCCTGATCACTGACCAAATCAGAAACCCTATACTAAGGTCAATGATGAATTCCAGTTTTTGAACTTTCCCATTAATCGCTTTAACAAAAATCAATATTTGTAATGGTAATGTAAAGTGTGAACTCTGCAACATACCAGCTGTATACATTGTATTCTTTAATAGACAATCAGATATGGTTATATGCAGGTAAAGAAAAAGAAAAATTTGATTTTCTTTTACCTATATTAATGCATCTGTTATTGGTGACTAGAAACTTGGTAAGTGCTCTAATTTCATGTTGAATGTTGAAGTAACTTTTGAAGTACTGGTCCTGTTGTCTTGAAAATTCAATGTCGCTTAGGTTTTTTTTGTTATTGTGAGGTATTAAATGGTTAAAAATTTACCAGAATGTATAATTTTGCATGTCAAATTCCAGATTCTCTATGGGAGTATACTCAGGGAAGCCCTCCAGAAATGAACCACCAATTTTGTGTCGTCAATATTTGTCTCATTTCCTTCAGGCTTTCATATTAATGGCCCTGGTTTTGCTGTACGAATAATGGTATGGCTGTCGGTGCTCAGCCTTATTACTGGGTAAGATGACAGCAACTTATAGTGTCCGTACAAGAGCAATTAAACACAGAAAACCGGAAGTTGATGACAGTGATACTCTGCTCTTGACAGACTGCGTTGTTGCATTCTTCACCAATGGAATCTACATGGAGGCCACTGTCATGGAGTGAACATAGGCTAATTACCCACTAGACTTGCACTAAAGGCCAATGAAAAAATTAGGCCTTGTGCATTCTGGAGTAACTGAAATTTTAAATGGCAAAGTAACTCACAATTACTGCTGAATAACCTTTCTGGTCCTAAAAATGTAATTTTACAGGTGTGGAGTCATTCCCTCAGAAGGACATTAATGTTGCAGATTTAACAAAGTAAAAATAAAAATTTTGTATAGTTTTTATGTTTTGCTTCCTGTACAATAATTTCAATAATGTCCTTTAGGGAAGGAAATCTGCTGTCCTGACCTGGTCTGGCCTATATGTGACTCCAGACCCACAGCAATGTGGTTGACTCTTAAAATGCCTTCTGAAATGGCCTAGCAAGCCACTCAGTTGTACCTAACTGCTAAAAAGTCGATGAGGAATGTAACCAGAAGGATCACCCGGCATCAACCTAGGAACCAGAAACGACAACAGCAAACACAGCCCTGTTGACCCTGGAAATTCCTCCTTACTAACATCTGGAGGCTTCTGCCAAAGTTGGGATAGCTGTCCCACAGACTAGTCAAGCAATAGCCTGACATAGTCATACTCACGAATCATACCTTACAGACAATGTCCCAGACCCAACCATCACCATCCCTGGGTATGTCCTGTCCCACCGGCAGGACAGATCTAACAGTGGCATAGTGGTATACAGTCAGGAGAGTGTTGCCCTGGGAGTCCTCAACATCAATGCTGGACCCCATGAAGTCTCATGGCATCAGGTCAAACATGGGCAAGGAAACCTCCTGCTGATTACCACCTACTGCCCTATGCTCCCCCCTCCCCCAACTCCTTAGCTGATGAATCAGTACTCCTCCAGGTTGAACACCACTTGGAGGAAGCACTGAGGGTGGCAAGGGTACAGAATGTACTCTGGTTGGGGGACTTCAATGTTCATCACCAAGAGTGGCTCAGTAGCACCACTACTGACTGAGCTGGCCGAGTCCTAAAGGACATAGCTGCTAGATTGGGTCTGCAGCAGGTGGTGAGGGAACCAACAAGAGGGGAAAAAAATACTTGACTTGATCCTCACCAATCTGCCTGCCACAGATGCATCTGTCCATGGCAGTATAGGTAGGAGTGACCACCGCACAGTCCTTGTGGAGACAAAGTCTCGCCTTCACATTGAGGATACCCTCCCATGGTGTGTGTGGCACTACCACCATGCCAAATGGGATAGATGTCAAACAGATCTAGCAATGCAAAACTGGGCATCCATTAGGCACTGTGGGTCATCAGCAGCAGCAGAATTGTACTCAACCACAGTCTGTAACCTCATGGCCCAGCATATTCCACAGTCTACCATTGCCAACAAGCCTGAGGATCAACCCTGGTTCAATGAAGAGTGCAGGAGGGTATGCCAGGAGCAGCACCAGGTATACCTCAAAATGAGGTGTCAACCCAGCACTACTTGCATACCAAACAGCGTAAGCAGCATGCAATAGACAGAGCTAAGCGATCCCACAACCAACGAATCAGATCTTAGCTCTGCAGTCCTGCCACATCCAGTCGTGAATGGTGCTGGACCATTAAACAACTAACAGGAGCTGGTGGCTCCACAAATATCCATATCCTAATTGATGGAGGAGCCCAGCACATCAATATGAAAAATAAGGCTGAAGCATTTGCAACAATCTTCAGCCAGAAGCACCGAGTGGATGATCCATCTCGCCCTCCACCTGAAGTCCCCGGCATCTCAGATGCCAGTCTTCAGCCAATTCGATTCACTCCACATGATATCAAGAAACGACTGAAGGCACTGGATCCTGCAAAGTCTACAGGCCCTGACAACATTCTGGCAACAGTACTGAAAACCTGTGCTCCAGAACTTGCTGCGCCCCTAGCCAAGCTGTTGCAATACAGCTACAGCACTGGCATCTACCCAGCAATGTGGAAAATTGCCCAGGTATGTCCAATTATTGTCCATCAGTCTACTCTCAATCATCAGTAAAGTGATGGAAGATGTCATCAGCAGCGCCATCAAGCGGCACTTGCTTAGCAATAACCTGCTCAGTGACGTGCAGTTTGGGTTCCCCCAGGGCCACTCAGCTCCTGAACTCATTACAGCATTGGTTCAAACATGGACAAAAGGGCTGAACTTAAGAGGTGAGGTGAGAGTGACTGCCCTTGACATCAAGGCAGCATTTGACTGAATATGGCAAAACAGGAGTCAATTGGAATCGGGGGGAAAACTCGCCAATGGTTGGAGTCATACTTAGCACAAAGGAAAATGGTTGTGGTTGTTGGAGGTCAATCATCTGATCTCCAGGCCATCACTGCAGGAGTTCCTCAGGGTAGTGTCCTAGGCCAACCATCTTCAGCTGCTTCATCAATGACCTTCCTTCAATCATAAGGTCAGAAGTGGGGATGTTCGCTGATGACTGCACAATATTCAGCACCATTCACGTCTCCTCAGATACTGAAGCAGTCCATGTAGAAGTGCAGCAAGACCTGAACAATATCCAGGCTTGGGCTGATAACTGGCAAGTAACATTCGCGCCTCACAAGTGCCAGGCAATGACCATCTCCAACAAGAGAGAATTTAACCATCTCCCCTTGACATTCAACGGCATTACGATCACTGAATCCCCCACTACCAACATCCTGGGGGTTACCATTGACCAGAAACTGAAGTGGAATAGCCATATAATTACCGTGGCTAAGAGCAGGTCAGAGGCTAGGAATCCTGAGGCAAGTAACTCACCTCCTGACTCCTCAAAGCCTGTCCACCATAAGACACAAGTAAGGAGTGTGATGGAATACTCTCCACTTGCCTGGATGGGTGCACCTCCAATAACACTCAAGAAGCTCGACATCAACCAGGACAAAGCAACCTGCTTGATTGGCACCCCATCCACTAATATTCACTCCCTCCACCACCGACGCACAGTAGCAGCAGTGTGTACCATCTACAAGATGCACTGCAGCAATGCACCAAGGCTACTCAGGCAGCACCTTCCAAACTCCTGACCTCTACCACCTAGAAGGACAAGGGCAGCAGATGCGTGGGAACACCACCATCTATAAGCTCCCCTCCAAGCCGCACACCATCCTGACTTGGAACTATATCACTGTTCCTTCACTGTTGCTGGGTCAAAATCCTGGAACTCCCTTCCTAATAGCACTGTGGGTGTACCTACCCCACACAGACAGCAGTGGTTCAAGAAGGCAGCTCACCACCACCTTCTGATGGGCAATTAGGGATGGGCAATAAATGCTGGCCTAGCCAGCGACGCCCACATCCCCTTGAACGAATAATAAAAAAAATGTAAATGTAATTATATTCCCTGATTTTTACTTCCTGCTATGCAGACTGCATGAGCTGAATTCTGTGCAAACCTTGGGGACAGGCACGGAGGCAGGGGGGCATAAAATCGGGAAGGGAGACCTTAGATTGGAAGTCTGACATCCCCCCCCGATTTTGCCCATAAAGGGTGGAGATCAGACATCGATGTAGCAGGCTGACAGGGAATTAAGGTACTTAAGAGGCCTATCGACAGTGATTTTATTCATGGTTTTATTCATTTTATTAACGCGGAGGGAATTCACAGGGCTTCAGAACCTCGCCTGGTTGAATGAGGCAACATGAAGCCGGGAGTTCGTTGCTCTCTGCCAAAGGAGATCATCGGGAGAGACAGCATCGACTGCCAGGCAGGGTGGAGAAGGGCGGGCATCAGGCATCTTCTGAGGAGTGTTGGCAAAGGGACTGGAATTGCTGGGGTGCCATTCCTGGGGGACAATGGGCAAGTGCCACTTCAGAGGTGACAATTGGGGGGGAAGGACGGGGCCTGCTAGCAGGGAAGGGCTTGTACTTAGGCTACCTATCATCCAGGCTTCACGGACCCCATTGAAGAGGAGGTGTAGCAGGGTGGGAGGGAGGTCCAGGCACCTACAGCGGCACCACAACAACCTGTGAGGCCATGGGAGGGCCAGCATCAGCCTCCAGATGGTGGAGAAGAGTGCAGAGGGGAAAGACAAGTGGGTCCCCCACACAGAAGGTGATACACTCCACAGAGGGTCTACCGGTCGAGGCTCAACTACCTGCAGATGTCCGAGACGGAGTGCCAATGAAGACTCAGCCTCTCCAGGAGGCCATCACTGACCTATGCACTGTGATGCAGGATGAGCTGTGCCCAGGGGACTTGATGGAAATCCAATGCTGGTGGCAGTGAACTTCTGTGACTCTGGATCATTCCAGGGATCCACTGGGGACTGTGGGATTTCACAATCAACGGCCCATTGGTGCATCAAGAAAGTCACCAATGCCCTTTTCAGGGGGACGGCAACTATGTGCGCTTTTGCACAGATCCCAACTCTGAAGCTGAGAGGGTCATCGGGTTCGAAGCCATCACTGGATTCCCCAGATACAGGGTGTCATCAACTGCAGTCATGTGGCCATCAAGGCTCACAAACACCAGCCAACAGCCTTCATCAACAAGAAGGGTTTCCATTCCCTCAATGCACAACTTGTCTGTGACCACCGTAAACAGATCCTTTTGAGACAGTCCCAGGTGCCAGAACATTTCCGGCCACCCACGCGCCTTCAGGGATGGATCCTTGGAGACAAGGGCTACCCACTGAGGATTGTGGCTCTTGCTGCCTTTGAGGAATGCTAGCACAGATGCAGAGGAGAGATACAACACTTGCCGTGGGCCCACATGTGCAACCAAAGAGCTGGCCATTGGTCTGCTCAAGATGAGATTCAGGTGCCTAGATCGGTCCGGTGGAGCCCTTCAGTATGCCCTGGTGAGGGTCTCACGTATCGTGCACTGCACAATCTGGCGCTACAGAAGGGGGAGGCATTGAACAATGAAGAGTGTGATGCCTTGTCAAATGATGAGGATGCAGAGGAGGAAGCTGGCCAAGCAGCACCAGATGAAAGACCCCAGGGGCAACAGACGAGACACCATGAGATACATGCAAGGGAGTTTTGCGATGCCCTTATACTTTCACGTTTCCTTTGATCCTTACTGCCAGTTGTACATTGACCAATAAAGACTTACCTTTATGCAGCCCCATTATCGCCTTCAGGGAGCAAACACTCATTGATCAGTTGTGCAGCACTGAGCTGGCAAGGCTCCAAACTGAACCCCACGTAGCATGATGCCTTGCTTCGAGCTTCTTCACAAAGGCAATGTTGATATGAAGTGCCAAAAGCCATATGGAATAGGATCTGGTTTATTGGAAAATAATTCTTTACTGATTGTGACAGCAAATGCTACCCTTTCCATCTATAATACACATTCATTCACCCATGACTACCCCATGCTGCTAGGTACTCATCTTTCTTTTGCGCGCACTCCTACGAGGTGCCCCCTGCCCCCCGGCACTGTCATCTGAAGTGGAAGGAGGCTGCTGACCTTGCTGCCTCTTGGCTAGAGATCACCTTGGCAGTCGTCGTCTGGTTGCCTTAGGCCTGGTGGGCCCCAGCCTGTTGGGGGCCTCCTGCACAGAAGCAGTTGCACCCTCTGTCGCAGAGATGATGAAGGCCCTGGCATCACTGGCAGAGGGGCAAAGGAACTGCTGACCAACCAGGAGTACCCTGAGAGGAGCCCCCAGCAGCTGTGGGCAGCTGCTCCTCCTCCCTTGCCAGACAAATTTGTGCCTCCTTGCTGACCTGAGACGGCAGAGGACCTGGTGGTGATTCCAGGTCCCCTATTCCCCCCTCGCTTTGCCACTGCTGCCACGAACTCATAGTCAAGATGAGGGTATGCAGAGTTGCACGAATGTCCTGCATGTACAAAGTGCTCTGCTGGATGTGGCTCTCAATGGAAGACACAGTCAGAGACAATTCAGCACTCAAGGCTGGATGGACTCTTCCATCGTCCGCGCTTGGGGACACATAGTCTCTGTGCCACACGTTGCCTGACCTCTTGCTGCAGCTGCAGCATTTCTCATGAAGCTGGTGACACCAGAGGCACGTCATGAGCCTGGTGCTCAGCACGGGCCTGGCCTCCCACATTCCTCTGACTGTCCGAGGCCTGGGCTGTCACAGCCTCCTTCAGCTGCATGGGCGCATGTGTGCTGTGCTCACCAGGTTGTGGCCGAATTTTACCATGAGTGCATAGCCATCAATGTGGGAGTATCTGCGCTGGTGGAGGGTGCAGGGGTATGAGGTAATGATGCACCCTCTGAGGCTCCAGCCTCCCCCACAGTTTCAGAGGCTCTTTGTGGATTTCTACGTGACCAACATGAGAGAACAGACATCGAAGACAATGAGCCTCCCCTTCCGACATAGCACACACGCCTATGTAGGAGATCCCTGTCGACACCAGTTGCCTGATTAGCAACAGGGCTCCATCGCTGCAGATGCACTCTTGTGCCCCATGACGACCTTACTCACTGCCTTGGGAAGGTACCCCTGGCTCTAAGTCCGCCATGCTTCTTCCATCCTGTGTCCAGCCAGCTCCTTGGCCTCCTCCTCCATCGAGCTCAGAACATGGAGAATCGGTAGCCCTCCGCCTGTCTTGCCCACTTTCTCAGGTTGTGTACAGTCTTCTCTGGCAGACACAAGGATGAATGCTGTTGGTCTCCCAGCAGGAACAATCCCAAGATTGGTGTTTGTCCAGTAGTTACGGATGTAGCACTTAGATGCCTCCTGCATCCAGCCCTTGTCCAGGGTCCTTGTGGGGGTCCCCAATAAGAAACAGCCTCCCTTCAGAACCATTTCTTTTTTTAAAATTCATTCATGGGATGTGGGCATCATTGGCCAGGCCAGCATTAATTGCCCATCCCTAATCGCCCTTGAGAAGGTGGTGGTGAGCTGCCTTCTTGAACTGCTGCAGTCCATTTGGGGTAGGTATACCCACAGTGCTGTTAGGAAGGGAGTTCCAGGATTTTGACCCAGTGACAGTGAAGGAACGGCGATATAGTCCCAAGTCAGGATGGTGTGTGACTTGGAAGGGAACTTGCAGGTGGTGGTGTTCCCATGCATTTGCTGCCCTTGTCCTTCTAGTTGGTAGAGGTCACGGGTTTGGAAGGTGCTATCTATGGAGCCTTGGTGCATTACTGCAGTGCATCTTGCAGATGGTACACACTGCTGCCACTGTGCGTCGGTGGTGGAGGGAGTGAATGTTTGTGGATGGGGTGCCAATCAAGCGGGCTGCTTTGTCCTGGATGGTGTCGAGCTTCTTGAGTGTTGTTGGAGCTGTACCCATCCAGGCAAGTGGAGAGTATTCCATCGCACTCCTGATTTTTTTTTATAAAAGAGATACAGCACTGAAACAGGCCCTTCGGCCCAAGTCTGTGCCAACCATCAACCACCCTTTTATACTAATCCTACATTAATCCCATATTCATACCACATTACCCCTACCACCTACCTATACTTGGGGCAATTTATAATGGCCAATTTACCTATCAACTGCAGGTCTTTGGCTGTGGGAGGAAACCGGAGCACCTGGCGAAAACCCACACGGTCACAGCGAGAACTTGCAAACTCCGCACAGGCAGTACCCAGAATTGATCCCGGGTCGCTGGAGCTGTGAGGTTGCGGTGCTAACCACTGCGTCACTTGTGCCTTGTAGATGGTGGACAGGCTTTGTGGAGTCAGGAGGTGAGTTACTCGCCTCAGGATTCCTAGCCTCTGTCCTGCTCTTGCAGCCACGGTATTTATATGGCTACTCTAGTTCAGTTTCTGGTCAATGGTAGCCCCTAGGATGTTGATAGTGGGGGATTCAGTGATGGTAATGCCATTAAATGTCAAGGGGAGATGGTTAGATTCTCTCTTGTTGGAGATGGTCATTGCCTGGCACTTGTGTGGCGCGAATGTTACTTGCCACTTATCAGCCCAAGCCTGAATATTGTCCAGGTCTTGCTGCATTTCTACACGGACTGCTTCAGTATCTGAGGAGTCATGAATGGTGCTGAATATTGTGCAATCATCAGCAAACATCCCCACTTCTGACCTTATGATTGAAGGAAGGTCATTGATGAAGCAGCTGAAGATGGTTGGGCTTAGGACACTACCCTGAGGAACTCCTGCATCAGGCCTCAGGCAGTTTATTTGCACCCCTTGACCCTGTGCCCACATCTGGGTGGGCATTCTCTCTCCTCCCAATGCACTATCCTCCTTTGCCAGATGCAAGACCCAAGAGCTGATGGTTTAAGAGGTATTCACTTTTGCTGCCCATTAAGCCACTTGTGGCACTGAATCCAGGTCCTTGGAGTGACCCCACAGCTGCTGACCTCCTCTGCAATCTGCAGCCAGGCACGCTTGGTCTGGCTCTCAGCTCTTCTCCTCCTGCCTCTAGAGAACAGAATCTCCAACCTTTCCTTGGCAGCTTGTAAGAGCACCTGGCGGGAGGCATCTTTAAAATGTGGGCCCCCTGAGGTTTACAGTCCTCCATTACTCAGCAGTCTTTCTGCACTCTGCAAATCCTATCAATACAGACTGCAACATTGAATGCAGGTCTGAAAGCCCTGTAAAAATGGCATCAGCACCTGCCGCAGTGTCAACTGATGCCACGTCCCTGCCACGGCTCCTGGCACCGACCACATAATTGGTTGGCCCCAGCACTTCATTGCCTTGAATTGGCCGGCTGCCGCTCCTGACCCCGACATAAGGCGCATCCACTTCTGGTCCCAACGGCAGGACTGGCGGCTTCAACACAAAATCTGTCCCCTTCTCTCTGTAAGGATTCTTCAATCTGATTGGTCGAATTCAAACAGACACCAAGGATGGAATTTCCATTCCTGGGTCAGCATCCCAATATTGCAGTTACTTCTGGGTCCCTACCCTGTTCCGTGTTGACAACATGCATGTGTTGCAATTGTGATTTGTAAAGTATTTAGTTGGTTTGGAGTTGCATTTGCTGCCCAATTAGCGGAAGTGGATGTGGGAAGGAGGTGGGACTTAGGCAGCAGCAGGCCCGATTTAAAGGATGGATGCAGCCATTGCTGAGGAAGGTGAACAGCAAAGGGAATTGAGAAAGGAGCCCTGCCCTCCCAGCCCCGTGCCAGGGCAGCCCCCTCCCCTTGTGTTTATCGGATGCCTCACGGGAGGTGCTGCTGGAGGCGGTGACTGAGAGAAGGAACGTCTTGTTCCCTGCCAGTTGCAACAGAAAGCCTGCAAAACTCATCAAAAGAGCATGGCAGGAGGTGGCACACAAGGTCAGCAGCAGAGGAGTGGTGAGAAAGAACTGGGGTGCAGTACAGGAAGCTTTTCAATGACCTTCTCAGATCTGGAAAGGGGAATCCAAAAATAGGCCCAGACGGCATGCCTTCTGGTCAGCAGTCACCATGGTGCAAAAGACAGGGGCATCTTCAGGATGCACAGAATTCTCCTGACCATGGGACAGATGTGTGTGCAGCAGCCTTGAAGACCCACAAGCATAGGTCAGAACCCTAGTGATGTTGGACAGGAGGCTGGAGTGCAGACTGCAGCTGCATATGCATTTGAAAAGCTGCGAGTGGTGAGGGAGAGAGGTATTGTCCTAACTGTATCTTTCTTCAACTCCCGTTTGGCTTGTAAGGTGAACATCAAGAACAAGAGGGCAAGCCTTGACGGCGGGCTGCCACAGCTCGCATCGCTGCGCATTTTCAGGAGATGGCCTTTGACCTGGTCACAGTGTCAAGCCACAGGGACACTGAGGATGGAGAAACCGGGGCCCACTGGAGACAGAGTGAAAAGATCTCAACATCTCCATGTTCAGGGGATATATGGCAGTGCTTGCTGTGAAACAAGCTGTCAATGCCTAAGCTGTCACTTCATTGTTTTTAGCAGTGTGAGCATCTGTTGACTGTCCCGATTTCTCACCAACATGTTTTCATGTCTCCCAAGGGCTAGCCGCAGAGGGACAGGAGGCCACGCAAAGACAACATGTTCTTGAGGAGTCAGAGAAGGACAACACCTCAGAGCTTGTACCATCACATCTTTCCTGTGCAGATACCTTCCACCAGTGCAGATACTCGCATCACACTGGGTATTTGGGCATTATTAGAGAGGGTGGCACAGGGACCACACATCCAAGCTGGAGGATTTGGGGGATACAGAGTTGGCCATGGCCAGCCCCACTTGGAGGATGGGGGACAGGCACAGCCCTGCTCAGAACCTGGGGAATCACAAAACAGGCAGCTCTACTTGGGGAACCAGCGTGAGATGTGTGCCCACGTGTTGGAGTTAACTAAGGCACTGGGGAGTCATGGGATAAGAATAGAGGAAGTCCATTCATTTCATATGCTCCATAATATCTCAGTGCTTTGAGCTCATGAGCTCTTCCATTGAAAGAATGGCCAACCTCATGGAGAGCCATGTGCAGCAGCACTGAGAGTGGATACAGGAACAGCGCAATGACATACACGGAATGCATGCCACAGTCTGTAGTATTGAACAGTCAGTGGTACTAATGGCACAACGGACCATTCCTCAAAATGAAGTTCAGGACCTGGAACATCAGGACCCTCATGGACAATCCCAACAGCGACAGACCTGAATGTCGTATGGCTAACATAGTTCGGGAACTCAGGTGCTAGGACATTAATATCATTGCCCTGAGTGAGACACGGCGGCTAGAAGAAGGCCAGCTCAGGGAACAAGGCGGCAGGTTCACCTTTTTCTGGAGGGAAATCCAGATTACAACTCCAGGCTTTCCACCTGGCAGGGGAGAAACCATGATCTGTGGCCTTTGATCCTGCAGGTGCTGTTTTTTGTGCTTTTTTGGGGTGGTTTCAGCGCCGTTTTTATGGTATTTCGCCCTTTGGGATTGGAGATCTACCGTGGTTGTTTTCCTGTTGGTTGGGGTTTTAATGCCTGTCCCAGGAAAGCTTCAAGCAAAAAATGGCTGCAACCAACACCAGAGCTCCAGGCCAGGGGGTGCGTAACACCGTTAGGGTGGCAGTGAAAGACAGCGAAGGAGGTGCACCCATCGACCGCGCCTTCTTCATTAAGAAAATCCTGATTGAATGCTGTGGATTCCAAACAGCGGACTTCTTCTGCCTGCAGGATTTCCCCAGCAGTGAATATTTTGACGTGATGTTCAAGAATGTGACGGGATGCGTCAAGTTCCTCAAGGAGAAAGGAAACCAGGCACCACTGTCCAACCTCACAGTGCAGCCGCTCTTCACGCTGCCATCACAACGCACCGGCTGGTGACAATCCACTTCTACAACCCCCATGTTCCTGTTGATGTGCTCACCTTCCTCGCCAGGTACGTTGAGGTGGCCGACTGCAGCACTGAGGTCAAGGACCCCTTTGGGATTTGAACCAGCAAGCGGCAGGTCAAGATGACCTTGAACATCGCGCCAATGGAGCCATCATCCATCCTCTTTTCAGTTTCGCTATTGGGGGAAGTCGAGGCTTCTTGTTTTACGCAGGGCACCCCAGCCTTTGTTGGACCTGTGGCAAATTTGGTCATGTGGCGGCCAACTGCCGCACAGTCGTCTGCAAGAACTGCAAGCAGGAAGGCCATCAGACCAAGGACTGTAAGCAGAGTAAATGCTGCAACCTTTGTGGTGGAGCAGACCACGTCTACAAGACCTGCCCCAAACGCTGCCTCAGTTACATACAGGCGGCAAGATCACAGGAAAGGATGGGCGAAGGAACGGTGCAGAAGAGGCCCTTCGGCCCATTGAGTCTGCACCGATACATTAAAACACCTGACCTGTCTACCTAATCCCATTTGCCAGCACTTGGCCCATAGCCTTGAATGTTATGACGGGCCAAGTGCTCATCCAGGTACTTTTTAAAGGATGTGAGGCAACCTGCCTCTACCACCCTCCCAGGCAGGGCATTCCAGACCGTCACCACCCTCTGGGTAAAAAAGTTCTCCCTTAAACCTCCCGCCCCTCACCTTAAACTTGTGACCCCTCGTAACTGACCCTTCAACTAAGGGGAACAGCTGCTCCCTATCCACCCTGTCCATGCCCCTCATAATCTTGTACATCTCGATCAGGTCACCCCTCAGTCTTCTCTGCTCCACTGAAAACAACCCAAGCCTATCCAACCTCTCTTCATGGCTTAAATGTTCCATCCCAGGCAACATCCTGGTGAATCGCCTCTGCACCCCCTCCAATGCAATCACATCCTTCCTATAATGTGGCGACCAGAATTGCACACAGTACTCCAGCTGTGGCCATACCAAAGTTCTGTACAACTCCAACATGACCTCCCTGCTTTTGTAATCTATGCCTCGATTGATAAAGGCAAGTGTCCCATATGCCTTTTTCACCACCCTATTAACCTGCCCTTCTGCCTTCAGAGATCTATGGACAAATACGCCAAGGTCCCTTTGTTCCTCGGAACTTCCCAGTGTCAGGCCATTCATTGAATACTTCCGTGTCATATTACTCCTTCCAAAGTATATCACCTCACACTTTTCAGGGTTAAATTCCATCTGCCACTTTTCTGCCCATTTGACCATCCCGTCTATATCTTCCTGTGACCCAAGACACTCAACCTCACTGTTAACCACTCGGCCAATCTTTGTGTCATCCACGAACTTACTGATCCTACCCCCCACAGTCATCTATGTCGTTTATATAAATGACAAACAATAGGGGACCCAGCACAGATCCCTGTGGTACGCCACTAGACACTGGCTTCCAGTCACTAAAACAGCCGTCTGTCATCACTCTCTGTCTCCTGCAGCTAAGCCAATTTTGAATCCACCTTATCAAGTTACCCTGTATCCCATATGCATTTGCTTTCTTGATAAGTCTCCCATGTGGGACCTTGTCAAAGACTTTGCTGAAATCCATGTAAACTACATCAATTGCACTACCCTCATCTACGCACCTGGTCACATGCTCAATAAGTTCAATCAAATTTGTTAGGCAATACCTCCCTCTGACAAAGCTATGCTGACTAGTCCTAATCAAATTTTGCCTCTCCAAGTGGAGATAGATTCTCTCCTTCAGAATTTTCTCCAATAGTTTCCCTACCACTGACGTGAGACTCACTGGTCTGTCGTTCCCTGGCTTATCTCTACAACCTTTCTCAAATAGTGGGACCACATTAGCTGTTCTCCAGTCCTCTGGTACCTCCCCCATGGCCAGAGAGGAATTAAAAATTAGGGTCAGAGCCCCTGCAATCTCCACCCTCGCCTCCCACAGCATGCTGGGACACAAATCGTCCGGACCTGGAGATTTGTCTACTTTTAAGCCTGCCAAAACCTCCAATACTTGTCACTCCCTATGACAATTTGCTCAAGAACCTCACAGTCCCTCTCTCTGAGTTCCATATCTACATCCTCATTCTCTTGGGTGAAGACAGATGTGAAGTATTCATTCAACACCCTACCAATGTCCTTTGGCTCCACCCACAGATTTCCCCCTTGGTCCCTAATGGGTCCTACTCTTTCCCTGGTTATCCTCTTCCCATTGATATACTTATAGAATATCTTGGGATTTTCCCTACTTTTACCAGCTATAGAATATCTTGGGATTTTCCCTACTTTTACCAGCACAGTCTCAATCAATGGGTGGGAATCAGAAAGATTCCCCATCAAATCTGGAGTCAGACAGGGCTGTTCTCTCTCTCCTGTTTTGTTTGTTTGCTGTATCAACCTTTTTGCTGAGTCCATTAGGAAGGATGCGGACATAAAAGGGATGACAATCCCAGGCAGCGGTGGCACTCAGGTCAAAGCCTCTCTGTACATGGACGACGTCACTGTCTTCTGCTCGGATCCACTATCCATTCGCAGGCTGATGAGCATCAGCAACCAGTTCGAACTGGCCTCGGGAGCCAAAGTAAATCGCAGCAAGAGTGAGGCCATGTTCTTTGGGAACTGGGCTGACCGATCCTTTGCTCCCTTCACCATCAGGTCAGACTACCTGAAGGTGCTGGGGATATGGTTCGGAGGGGCCGGCGCGTGTGCCAAAACCTGGAAGGAGCGAGTAGCCATGGTACACTATAAACTGAGTATATGGGAGCAGTGTTCTCTCTCCATTGCAGATAAGAACCTGGTCATCAGGTGCGAGGTGCTCACGTTGTTGCTATATGTGGTGCAGGTCTGGCCCATACCCCACTCCTGCATTGTGGCTGTCACCCAAGCCATCTTCCACTTTATCTGGAGATCCAAAATTGACCCTGTCTGGAGGGACATGATGTTCAAACCTCTAGATAAAAGGGGAAAAAACGTACCCAATGTCGCCCTCATCCTGATGGCCACCTTTGTGTGCAGCTGCATCAAGCTGTGCTTAGAACCTCGGTACGCAAACACCAAGTGTCACTATGTGTTGAGGTTCTATCTGTTGCGAAGGATAGGTCTGGCCATATAGCCACAGAACACTCCATCCAGTTGGGCCGTGCCATACCACCTAATCGTCGTGGAAAAATTTGTGCAGAAAAACACCTTTGACCACCAATCCATCAGGCAGTGGTCCGCACGAAATCTCCTCAAGAGCCTCTGGGACAAGGAGATGGTGGATCCTGTCGGATGGTTCATTTGGCAGAATGCCTCATCACCAGAACTTTCAAACAAGCACCAAGACGTAGCTTGGCTGGTGGTGAGAAGCGTCCTCCCAGTCAAATTATTCCTGCATGCCCGGAATCTCACTGCCTCCGCACGCTGCCCTCGAGGTGGCTGTGGTGGGGAAGAGACTGTTGCCCACCTCCTTCTGGAATGTGCTTTTGCAAAGTAAGTGTGGAAAGAGATGCAGTGGTTTTTGTCGAGGTTCATCCTGAGCAGCCCTGTAACACAAGAGTCTGTGCTCTATGGGCTGTTCCCAGGGACATATATCGAGATAAACATTTACTGCTGCTGGAGGACCATCAGCTTGGTGAATGACGCTCTTTGGTCTGCCCGAAACTTGCTGGTCTTCCAGTGCAAAGGGTTGTCCACGACCAAGTGTTGCAGACTTGCACATTCCAAAGGTCCAGGACTACGTGCTGAGGGACACACTAAAGCTTGGAGCAGCCGCTGCAAAGGCTCAATGGGGAAAGACCACTGTGTAAGGTTCTCCCGCCATAGTGAACCGAGGGGCTGAAACCTGCGTAAAACCCCTTGTGCTGTATGCACCAAAATATGGTTTTGCTGTGTAATGCAAATGTACACTGCATGCAAAATGGAATGGAAGGGTTACGAGGCAACTCACGTTCTGTATTGAAGAAAACGGATTTCTTTTGCGCTTTCTGGAATGTCAACTTGGAACTGTTTTGAAATGCAATTTTACATATTTTTATGAATAAAGTATATTTTTGGGAAAAAAAGCAGTCCAGCAGAGAAGCGACGCCTTCATGGGGTGGGCTTCGCCATCACGAACGAGCTGGTCTGGTGTCTCAGTGACTGCCCCTGTGGGATGTGTGAGTGCCTCATGACCCCAACGACTCTCCCCAACGAGGAACAAGTACGCCATGTCATCAGCACTTATGCTCCCACCCTATGCAACAGTCAAAGCCAAAGATGGATTCTACTCCGATCTTGAGCAATCTCCAGAGCGAGTTCCAGTGGGGTGCAAGCTGATTCTCCTTGGTGACACCAATGCCAGAGTTGGGAAGGACTCTAATCCCTGGAAGGGTGCGATTGACAAGGAAGGAGTAGGGAAAGCAAAATCCAAAGGAATCCTTCTCTTGATGAAATGCTTAGAACATGACCTTGTCATAACCCAACACCCTGTTTCATCAGAGAGACAAGTTCAAGACCTCATGGTAACACTCACGATCTCGGCACTGGCAGCCATTTGACTCCATCATCATCCGAGTGAGAGATTGCAGTGATATCTGTATCACTCTTGCCATGACATGTGCCGATGACTGCTGGACTGATCATTGTCTTATCCGGTGTATTATCTCCATTAACCTGGCTCCTAGACAGCGGCGGTAACAGAAATGTTGCCACAAGAAAATTAATATTGAAAGTCTCAGGGATCCCGTAAAGGCTGCTCTCCTCAGCCAGCACCTCATAAGCAACCTCTTGACTTCCAGCCAACATGAGCCACAATGTGTCCCTGGTCCACTCTAAAGTCCACTATAATCAGCACCTGCAAAGAGGTTCTTGACTTCTCTCCCATAAAGCATAGGGACTGGTTCAATGAAAATGACCAAGAGATTCAAGAGCTAATCGAATGTAAGCGCCAAGCATTTGTAGATTGGAAGCACAATCACATTTCAAGATAAAAGCAGCTGGCCTATAGGCATCTGCCTTCAGCGGTACAACAAAAAACCCATGACATAAATAACAAATGGTGGGAGATTCAACAGCTTGCGGACAACCACGACATGCGCTGTCAAATCCGTCTACAGCCCAAACACGCAAAGGCCCATCCTGCTAATAACTAAGAACAGAGAGCTCATTAAGGACAGACAGGCAGTCAGTATCTGCTGGAGGGTCAAAGAGCTGCTCAATGAAGACTCTGTCTTTGACCCAAGCGTCCTTGATTCCATCCCTCAGTACACTGCCTCACTCAACCTTGGCATTTGGTACCTCAACCTGGAATGAAGTTGGAAAAGCCATCCATCAGCTGAAACCAGCAAGGCCTCTGGAGTAGATGGAATTCCTGCCAAAATCCTGAAACACAGCAGTGCTGCACTCCTAGCAAGATTACACAACCTCATATCCCTTATCTGGGTAGAGGAGCATCTCAGGGACACTGTGATTGTGAAAATTTTCAAGAAAGGAGACAAATCTGATTGCGGTAAGAACATGGGAGTCTCCCTGCTGTCTGCCACAAGAGAGGTCAGCACAAGGATTCTCCGCAACCGCCACCTTCCAGTGGCTGAAGAGCTCCTCCCAGAGCCACAATGTGGATTTCACCCACTGAGAGGCGCGACAGAGATGATCTTCACTGCATGGCAAATCCAAGAAAAATGTAGGGAGCAGCATCAACCACTGTACATGACCTCGCAAAAGTCTTTGACTCGGTCAATCGTCAGGAGAGTCACCATCCTTCGCCTACTACATTTTTTTTTTTAACTGTTTGTGGGATGTGGGCATCACTGACTAGGCCAGCATTTATTGCCCATCCTGAATAGCCCTTGGCTTGCTAGGCCATTTCAGCAGGTATTTAAGAGTCAACCACATTGCTGTGGATCACATATAGGCCAGACCAGGTAAGGATAGCAGATTTCCTTCCCTAAAGGACATTAGTGAAGCAGATGGGTTTTCACAACAATCGACAATGGTTGTATGGTCACCATTAGACGAACTTGTAATTCCAGATTTTTTTTTTATTAATTGAATTCAAATTTCACTATCTGCCGTGGTGGGATTTGAACCCATGTCCCCAGGGCATTAGCCTGGGCTCTAGATTACTAATCCAGTGACATTACCACAACGCCACCGTCTCCCCTAATGTTGGTTAGGGCATGCAAGCCATAATCCTTAGCAACGGGACCACCACAGACCCTATCTCAATGAAGACTGGCATCAAACAAGACTGTGTCCTCACACCAACCCCAAAATTTCAACCCCCAAGATAGTTATATATGACCAGCTTTACTGAATCCATAGAAAAGTATAACTTGTTAAAGAATCGCGAAGTGTTTGTCCACGAGAACTCTCAAGATCTTTTCAAAGACATTCTCTACAATCATGGAAAGTTTCATAGAAAGTTTAAGGCACAGAAAGAGGCCACTTGGCCCATCGTGCCTGTGCCGGCTGAAAAATGATCCACCCAATGTAATACCACCTTCCAGCATTTGGTCCGTAGCCCTGCAGCTTACGGCACTTGAGGTGCATATCCAGACTCCTTTTGAATGAGTTGACAGTCTCTGCCTCAACTACCCTTTCAGGCAGTGAGTTCCAGACCACCACCACCCTCTGGGTGAAAATGTTTTTCCTCATCTCCCCTCTAATTTTTCTACCAATCACTTTAAATCTATGGCTCCTCGTCACTGACCTCTCTGCTAAGGTGAATAGACCCTTCACCTCCACTCTATCCAGGCCTCTCAAAATTTTGTACATTTCAAATCAGATCTCCCCTCAGCCTTCTCTGTTCCAAGGAGAACAACCCGAACCTATCGAATCTTTCCTCATAGCTGCATTTTTCCAGTCCTGGCAATATCCTCGTAAATCTCCTTTGAAACTTCTCTAGTGCAATTACATCCTTTCTGTAATGAGGTGACGAGAACTGCACACAGTACTCAAGTTGTGACCTAACCAATGAGTTATATAGTTCCAGCATAACCTCCCTGCTCTTATATTCTATACCTTGGCTAATAAAGGAAAGGATTCCATATGCCTTCTTAACCACCTTATCAACCTGTTCTGCTACCTTCATTGGTCTGTGGACATTCACTCCAAGGTCCCTTATTTCCTCTACACTTCTCAGTATTTTCCCAATAATCGTGTATTCCTTTGCCTTGTTTGACCTCCCCAAATGCATCACCTCACACTTCTCCAAGTTGAATTCCATTTGCCACTTTTCTGCCCAACTGACCAGACCATCAATATCTTCCTGCAGCCTACAGCTATCCTCCTCGCTATCTCCCACACAGCCAATATTTGTGTTGTCCACAAACTTCTTGATCATGCTCCCTACATTTACGTCCAAATCGTTAATATACACCACAAAAAGCAGGAGACCCAGTACTGAGCCCTGCGGAATGCCACTGGAAACAGCCCTCCACTCGCTAAAACAACTGACCAATTACCCTTTGTTTCCTGCCACTGAGCCAATTTTGTATCCACCTTGCTGCATTTCCCTGGATCCCATGGGATTTTATTTTTTTAACCAGTCTGCCATGTGGGACCTTGTCAAAAGCCTTGCTAAAATCCATGTAAATCACATCAAATGCACGACCCCCATCTATCTTCCTTGTTACCTCTTCAAAAAATTTGATCAGGTTGGTCAAACAATATCTTCCCTTAACAAATCCATGCTGACTATCCTTGATTAACCTGTGCCTTTCTAAGTGACAGTTTATCCTGTCTCTCAGAATATATTCCAATAATTTGCCCGCTACTGAGGTTAGACTGACTGGCCTGTAATTATTAGGCCTATCCTTCGCTCCCTTTTTAAACAGAGGTACAACATTAGTAATTCTCCAATCCTCCGGCACCACACTTACCAGTTTATACTTTCCAGGCATGTCCGTGAACCACTTTTAAATAACAATGTTAGCCACTTCCAAGCCTCAAATCTATCTCCAATGTAGCAAACTTACAAAAATATCAGTATAAGTGTCGTTAAGAAAGAAGGAATTTTTTTTTTCTTTCACAGGTTGTGGCCATCACTGGCTAGGCCAGCATTTATTGCCCATCCCTAATTGCCCTTGAGAAGGTGGTGGTGAGCCACCTTCTTGAACCGCTGCAGTCCATGTGGCGTAGGTACACCCACAGTGCTGTTAGGAAGGGAGTTCCAGGATTTTGACCCAGCGACAGTGAAGGAACGGTAATATCAACAGGACTGGGCGTGTAGGGGCCCGAACAACCCCACTGCCTTGTGGGCGTCTCAGGAGAGACCAAGGCTAAGGGAGTAAGCCCTAACAGAAAATCCGGAGCGGAACCCCGGAGGCAGTCATGTGTCACCTTTGGCATGTTTCCGGCAGTTCCTGCAGCCATACCGGTGCCAAACGTCGTGCTCTGCACTCCTTTGGACCCCACCAGAAAGGCAGAGAGGGGATTTTGACGATTGGGCAACTCTCAACCTCCATACATTCGCCCAGGTATGCGCCATGGAGAGGTCACTCTATAGTTGCCTCACAGCGACTGAAACAACACGGAAGGCAGCAGTTACGGGTTATAAGTCCAGCTAAATTGGCATAGAAACTGGGCGCCACGGGTTGCCTTTGTTGGTGGGAGAGGTCATCGCACCTCACTGGACAGCTACCGCCCGCCTCAAACCGGGCAGCCCCCGGTCAATAAGGTTCTGTCCCGCCACAGTCTACCTGCTTCAATGGGTGCTTGGAGCTCAGGGTCATTGCCCGAAAGGTGGACTGCAACACCGCACCAAACAACACGAAAAAAGGAAAGAAGGTACCAGCCCTTCGCTTTGCAAGCTGGAACATCAGAACTGTGTGTCCTGGCCTGTCGGAAGACCTTACACAAATCAACGATTCTCGGAAGACCGCCATCATTAACAACGAGCTCAGTAGACTCAATGTAGATATTGCAGCACTTCAGGAGACACGCCTCCCCACGAGTGGATCTCTAGCAGAGCAAGACTACACCTTCTTCTGGCAGGGCAGGGATCCTGAAGAACCAAGACAGCATGGAGTGGACTTCGCCATCAGAAACTCCTTGCTCAGCATGATAGAGCCTCCCTCAAATGGCTCGGAACACATACTGTCCATCTGACTGCTCACCACCTCTGGTCCAGTACACCTACTCAGCATCTATGCTCCAACACTCTGCTCCCCACCTGAAGCTAAAGACCAGTTCTACGAGGAACTCCATATCATCAGCAGCATCCCCAACACCGAACACCTATTCCTGCTGGGGGACTTTAATGCCAGGGTTGGGGCCGACCATGACTCATGGCCCTCCTGCCTTGGGCGCTATGGCGTTGGAAGGATGAATGAGAACGGGCAGAGACTGCTTGAGTTGTGTACCTATCATAACCTCTGCATCACCAACTCGTTCTTTCACACTAAACCCTGTCACCAGGTTTCATGGAGGCACCCAAGATCCCGTCGTTGGCACCAGCTAGACCTCATCGTCACAAGGCGAGCCTCCTTAAACAGTGTTCAAATCACACGCAGCTTCCACAGTGCGGACTGCGACACCGACCACTCCCTGGTGTGCAGCAAGGTTAGACTCAGACCAAAGAAGTTGCATCATTCCAAGCAGAAGGGCCACCCGCGCATCAACACGAGCAGAATTTCTCATCCACAGCTGTTACAAAAATTTCTAAATTCACTTGTAACAGCCCTTCAAAACACTCCCACAGGGGATGCGGAGACCAAGTGGGCCCACATCAGAGACGCCATCTATGAGTCAGCTTTGACCACCTATGGCAAAAGTGCGATGAGAAATGCAGACTGGTTTCAATCTCATAATGAAGAGCTGGGACGTGTCATAGCTGCTAAGCGCATTGCACTGTTGAACTACAAGAAAGCCCCCAGCGAGTTAACATCCGTAGCACTTAAAGCAGCCAGAAGCACTGCACAAAGAACAGCCAGGCGCTGCGCAAACGACTACTGGCAACACCTATGTAGTCATATTCAGTTACAGTTACAGAGATACAGCACTGAAACAGGCCCTTCGGCCCACCGAGTCTGTGCCGACCATCAACCACCCATTTATACTAATCCTACATTAATTCCATATTCCTACCACATCCCCACCTGTCCCTATATTTCCCTACCACCTACCTATACTAGGGGCAATTTATAATGGCCAATTAACCTATCAACCAGCAAGTCTTTGGCTTGTGGGAGGAAACCGGAGCACCCGGAGGAAACCCACGCAGACACAGGGAGAACTTGCAAACTCCACACAGGCAGTACCCAAAATTGAACCTGGGTGGCTGGAGCTGTGAGGCTGCGGTGCTAACCACTGCGCCACTGACCTCAGACACCGGAAACATCAGAGGAATGTATGATGGCATTAAGAGAGCTCTTGGGCCAACCATCAAGAAGATCGCCCCCCTCAAATCTAAATCAGGGGACATAATCACTGACCAACGCAAACAAATGGACTGCTGGGTTGAGCACTACCTAGAACTGTACTCCAGGGAGAATGTTGTCACTGAGACTGCCCTCTACCAGTCATGGATGAGCTGGACATACAGCCAACAAAATTGGAACTCAGTGATGCCATTGATTCTCTAGCCAGCGGAAAAGCCCCTGGGAAGGACAGCATTACCCCTGAAATAATCAAGAGTGCCAAGCCTGCTATACTCTCAGCACTACATGAACTGCTATGCCTGTGCTGGGACGAGGGAGCAGTACCTCAGGACATGCGCGATGCCAATATCATCACCCTCTATAAAAACAAAGGTGACCGTGGTGACTGCAACAACTACCGTGGAATCTCCCTGCTCAGCATAGTGGGGAAAGTCTTTGCTCGAGTCGCTCTGAACAGGCTCCAGAAGCTGGCCGAGCGCGTCTACCCTGAGGCACAGTGTGGCTTTCGTGCAGAGAGATCGACCGTTGACATGCTGTTCTCCCTTCGTCAGATACAGGAGAAATGCCGCGAACAACAGATGCCCCTCTACATTGCTTTCATTGATCTCACCAAAGCCTTTGACCTCGTCAGCAGACGTGGTCTCTTCAGACTACTAGAAAAGATTGGATGTCCACCAAAGCTACTAAGTATCATCACCTCATTCCATGACAATATGAAAGGCACAATTCAACATGGCGACTCCTCATCAGACCCCTATCCTATCCTGAGTGGCGTGAAACAGGGCTGTGTTCTCGCAACCACACTGTTTGGGATTTTCTTCTCCCTGCTGCTTTCACATGCGTTCAAGTCTTCTGAAGAAGGAATTTTCCTCCACACAAGATCAGGGGGCAAGTTGTTCAACCTTGCCCGTCTAAGAGAGACGTCCAAAGTACGGAAAGTCCTCATCAGGAGTTCGTCCTCTTAGCTGACGATGCTGCTTTAACATCTCACACTGAAGAGTGCCTGCAAAGTCTCATCGACAGGTTTGCAGCTGCCTGCAATGAATTTGGCCTAACCATCAGCCTCAAGAAAACGAACATCATGGGGCAGGACATCAGAAATGCTCCATCCATCAATATTGGCGACCACGCTCTGGAAGTGGTTCAAGAGTTCACCTACCTAGGCTCAACGATCACCAGTAACCTGTCTCTAGATGCAGAAATCAACATGGGAAAGGCTTCCACTGCTATGTCCAGACTGGCCAAGAGAGTGTGGGAAAATGGCGCACTGACACGGAACACAAAAGTCCGAGTGTATCAAGCCTGTGTCCTCAGTACCTTGCTCTATGGCAGCGAGGCCTGGACAACGTATGTCAGCCAAGAGCGACGTCTCAATTCATTCCATCTTCGCTGCCTCCGGAGCATACTTGGCATCAGGTGGCAGGACCGTATCTCCAACACAGAAGTCCTCGAGGAGGCCAACATCCCCAGCTTATGCACACTACTGAGTCAGCAGCGTTTGAGATGGCTTGGCCATGTGAGCCGCATGGAAGATGGCAGGATCCCCAAAGACACATTGTACAGCGAGCTCGCCACTGGTATCAGACCCACCGGCCGTCCATGTCTCTGCTTTAAAGACGTCTGCAAACGCGATATGAAGTCCTGTGACATTGATCACAAGTCGTGAGAGTCAGTTGCCAGCGATCGCCAGAGCTGGCGGGCAGCCATAAAGGCGGGGCTAAAGTGTGGCGCGTTGAAGAGACTTAGCAGTTGGCAGGAAAAAAGACAAAAGCGCAAGGGGAGAGCCAACTGTGTAACAGCCCCGACTAACAAATTTCTCTGCAGCACCTGTGGAAGAGCCTGTCACTCTAGAATTGGCCTTTATAGCCACTCCAGGTGCTGCTCCACACACCACTGACCACCTCCAGGCGCTTGCCCATTGTCTCTCGAGCTAAGGAGGCCAAAGAAGAAGATGAAGGGTGTGCTGTTGTCATTTCCAGTGCCTAGGTCAATGCCGGGTGGTCCGTCTGGTTTCATTCCTTTCAGACTTTTCTCTAGCGGATTGGTACAACTGCGTGGCTTGTTAGGCCATTTCAAAGGGCATTTAAGAGTCAACCACATTGTATTATTTAGCACCTTTTAATGTTTTCAAGAAGTCCCAAAGTACTTCACAACAAAATACATATTATAAATAAGAGGAATAGGCCATACAACCCCTTGAGCCTGCACCACCACCATTAAGTAAGCTCATCTTCTACATCAACTCTACTTTCCTGCCCTATCCCTTGATTCCCTTAGTACCAAAAAGCTATCAATCTCAGCTTTGAATATACTCATTGTTACGACCGAGGCGGGAGCAATGCACTGTCAATTCAGTCCCATCACTCCATAGGTCGCAGCATATTATTAAAGATTTCCCAGCCAACTGGAAAACAGCCAAATTAAAAACTCTAGTAACCCCCTGAATAAAATAGACCAAACCAGGTATCTTTAGACAGTAACAAATCAATTATTTATTAAGATAAACCTATGTCTAAAGACCTTATAACTTCTTATTTTAGCCTAACTTCCCCATTCACACACATACACTCAAATAACTTTATTTTTAAAATGTTTTAACAATTAGCTGTTTCTTAAGAATAAATAAATGGGTTATAAGTCTTTGTGGGTTACATTCCTGATGGGTGAGGTATCCTAATGTAAAAATAATCAAATGCCACTCGAAGTCTCCATTCGGATTTGATGAAACAGTCCTTCAATAGATAGGCATTCAAAGCACTTCGGCTGCAGCAGGTGTCAAACAGTTCTTTAAACAAGGAGTATAGCAATGGGTCCACTTGGATTTTATAACCGACAGTTTCTCAGTCGAAAACCCAATCAGTCAAGAGAGATTCAATCTTGAAGCAAAGACTTCTTGGATTGGAAGTAAAGAAAAGGAATTTTGCTACCTCCAGCAATACAAATGGTCTCTTCAAAGGCTCCCCCCCCCCCCCCCTTATGTAATTAACATAGCCTGTAGCTCATTGTAAAATTTCTGCTGAGAAATAGACAGCTCCTTTCTGCAGTGAGGACACTTTGCTGATGTCTCTCAAATACTGGTTTTAGCTGATTTTTACAGTAGAATTGAAACATTACACCATGTGACCTCCTCACTCCTGCTGTTGCCTAGGTAACAGGTGTAGCTGGTACACTGTGCCTCTTAGTTTTTAAAGGCACAATGTTTTTAAACAGAGTCTTAAAGGCACACTGTTTTAATCAGAGGAGAAAATAAATACAGTTCATGACATCATCAACTGAGCATCCACAGAGGGATTCACAACCGTCCGAGTAAAGAAATTTCTCGTCTCAGTCATAAATGGGCAATCCCTTATCCTAAAACTATGGCCCCTAGTTCTAGATTCTCCAAGGGGAAATGGCCTCTGTCAAGGCCTCTGAGAATTTTATACATTTCAATGAGATCACTTCTCATCCTTCTCAACGCCAGAGAACATAGTCCCAGTCTAATTCAATCTCTCATAGAACATAACAGCGCAGTACAGGCCCTTCGGCCCTCGATGTTGCGCCGACCTGTGAAACCATCTGACCTACACTATTCCATTTTCATCCATATGTCTATCCAATGACCACTTAAATGCCCTTAAAGTTGGCAAGTCTACTACTGTTGCAGGCAGGGCGTTCCACGCCCCTACTACTCTCCGAGTAAAGAAACTACCTCTGACATCTGTCCTATATCTATCACCCCTCAACTTAAAGCTATGTCCCCTCGTGTTTGCCATCACCATCCGAGGAAAAAGACTCTCATTATCCACCCTATCCGATTATCTTATATGTCTCTATTAAGTCACCTCTCCTCCTCCTTCTCTCTAACGAAAACAACCTCAAGTCCCTCAGCCTTTCCTCGCAAGACCTTCCCTCCATACCAGGCAACATCCTAGTAAATCTCCTCTGCACCCTTTCCAAAGCTTCCACATCCTTCCTATAATGCGGTGACCAGAACTGCACGCAATATTCCAGGTGCGGCCTCACCAGAGTTTTGTACAGCTGCAGCATGACCTCGTGGCTCCGAAACTCGATCCTCCTACTAATAAAAGCTAACACACCATATGCCTTCTTAACAGCCCTATTAACCTGGGTGGCAACTTTCAGGGATTTATGTACCTGGACACCAAGATCTCTCTGCTCATCTACACTACCAAGAATCTTCCCATTAGCCCAGTACTCTGCATTCCTGTTACTCCTTCCAAAGTGAATCACCTCACACTTTTCCGCATTAAACTCCATTTGCCATCTCTCAGCCCAGCTCTGCAGCCTATCTATGTCCCTCTGTACCCTACAACATCCTTCGGCACTATCCACAACTCCACCGACCTTCGTGTCATCCGCAAATTTACTGACCCACCCTTCTACACCCTCATCCAGGTCATTTATAAAAATGACAAATAGCAGTGGCCCCAAAACAGATGCTTGCGGTACACCACTAGTAACTAAACTCCAGGATGAACATTTGCCATCAACCACCACCCTCTGTCTTCTTTCAGCTAGCCAATTTCTGATCCAAAGCACTAAATCACCTTCAATCCCATACTTCCGTATTTTCTGCAACAGCCTACCGTGGGGAACCTTATCAAACGCCTTACTGAAATCCATATACACCACATCCACAGCTTTACCCTCATCCACCTGTTTGGTCACCTTCTCAAAAAACTCAATAAGGTTTGTGAGGCACGACCTACCCTTCACAAAACCGTGCTGACTATCGCTAATGAACTTATTCTTTTCAAGATGATTATAAATCCTATCTCTTATAACCTTTTCCAACATTTTACCCACAACCGAAGTAAGGCTCACAGGTCTATAATTACCAGGGCTGTCTCTACTCCCCTTGTTGAACAAGGGGACAACATTTGCTATCCTCCAGTCTTCCGGCACTATTCCTGTCGACAATGACGACATAAAGATCAAGGACAAAGGCTCTGCAATCTCCTCCCTGGCTTCCCAGAGAATCCTAGGATAAATCCCATCTGGCCCAGGGGACTTATCTATTTTCACACTTTCCACTCTCCTCATAGGACAGCCTCTCATCTCAGAATTCAATCTGGTGAATCTTCATTGCACCCCCTCTAAGGCAGCTTTATCCTTCCTTCGGGTAAGGATACCAAAACTGTACACAGTACTCTAGGTGTGGTCTCACCAAAGCATGATATAATTGCAGCAAGACTTCCTTACTCTTAATACTCCAATCCCCTTGCAATAAAAGCTAACTTACAATTTGCCTTCCTAATTGCTTGTTGTACTTGCATGTTATATTTCTGCAATTTCTATACAAGGAAACCCAAATCCCTCTGAATACCAACATTTACTTGTCCCACCTTTCAAAAAATATTCTGCTTTTCCATTCTTCCTACCAAAATGGATAATTTCTTAGACACATTCCATTATATTCCACATTTTATGCATCTCCCACTTTCTTGTCTAATTAGTTAACTAGTCTCTATCCATTTGCAGCCTTTTTACAAAAGCCTGATTGCTGAGTATTTTCAGCATTGTGTTTTTGTTGCACCTTCTTTACTTTCTCCTCACAGCTTACTTTCCCATATAATTTTGTTTTATCAGCAAACTCAGATAAATTACTCTGTCCCCTCATCTAAGTCATTTTTATAAATTGTAATTAAATGTGGTCCAAGCACTGATCATTGCAGCACTCTACAAGTTACACCCCGTCATCCTGAAAATGACCAGTGTATTCTTATTCACTGTTTTCATGTTAACCAATCCACGCTAGTATATTATCCGCAATCCTTTGAAACCTTATCACGTGCAACAACCTTTAGTGTGACACCTTATTGAATGCTTTCTGAGAATCCAAATATACGACATTCTATGTGACCCTGTCCTATCAACATCTTTACTTTTGTTAACTCTTGCCCCACCCCCACTTTATTTGCTTAAAACCTATTACATTTCTAACCTTTGTCAGTTCTGATGAAGGGTCACTGACCTGAAACGTTAACTTTGCTTCTTTCTCCACAGATGCTGCTGGACTTGCTGAGTATTTCCAGCATTTCTTGTTTTTATTATACTACATCTAATGGTTCCTCATCTAACCTGATAGCTGCACCCTCAAAAATCTCTAATAAATTGGTCAAATATGAATTTCTCTTTCATAAAATCATGTTGACTTTACCTAATCATAGTGTACTTTTGAAAATATAGTCGCTGTTGTCGAGAAACACTGCGACCGATTTGCACACATGGTCCCCAAAACAGTAATGAGTTAAATGACCATGTAACCTATTTTGGTGGTGTCAATTGAGGGAGAAATGTTGGCTGGTCCACTGAGAAATTCCCCTGTTCTCCTTTGAATACAGCCATGGGATATTTTACATTCACTTGGGGGTAGTTGGGGCCTCAGGTTAATGCTTTATCCAAAATAAATTCATTTCATTCTTTCTCTCACGACCTGTGGGTGGAAGTTGGTTAGAACAGGTATTTTCTCTAACTTTGGTATAGCAATACCCATTGTAATTTGCATACTATCTAGTTTCTCTGCTGGTCTAGTAAATCAGTTATCAGCCATGGAAAGTTCTCCTCGTCTTGGGTAAAAACAGATCACAAGATATTTATGGACGAGAAAGGCCATTTGGTCGACCTTCATCTATCCACAACAACCCTACTCTGTGTAATTGTTTCTTAAATGATTTCAGGATTTCATCTCCACTACTTCTCTCCAGAGTCCATTTCAAGCATTTAGCATTGTGTGAAGAACCTCCTGATATCAGTCATAAGCTTACTTTTAGTGTAAACCTGTGTTTCCTTGTCCTACTCACTTTATTTTAAAGAGTATTTTCAATTGACCTTTTCTGTACTATTTATTATCTTATATAACCCTCTAAAATCACCTCACGGATGCCTCCCTTGCAGATCGAAAAGTTCAAATCTTTCCAGTCTTTGTAACTTAGACCTTGACATTAGGGACAAACCCTGGGCTCCTCTTTTCAAACTTTGAAACATATTTTTAGTACCATTCGTTCTATGAATGGACAGCCTGATTTGCGGTTCATCCTTTGTAACCAATCAGCTCTATACACATAAATCTGCTATAAGTGGCTTATATTGTAGTGACTTGTGCCATTGGAGTGGGGAAAATAGAACTGGCACTTGAAGATGGTACAATGCAAGGCAGAACAATAAATTCTGAAGTAGTAAACACACAAAACAAAATCCTGACTTAGGTAGAAAAGCTAATGGATAAATAGAAAAATCTCATTTACTAAAAGAATTCCACTTCAAATGGAAGAAAAAAAGGAAATGTGGAATATATAAAAAGTCAAGTCTAAACAAGACCAATTAAAATGTTGTTTATTTGAAAGTAGTGTAGTGCAATTTGCTAGTTACAATTGCTTCAGCTACCAGGGCTAACTTTGCCAAGCAAGCTAAGCATTTACAAAAGTCAACCTTCTGGTATGGTGTCTGAAATCAGGAATAAAAAAAAGTTTCAAAATATTACACAGAACAACTTTTAATTATTTTAAAGGTCAGCCAACTAAAATAGAAAGCCATTGTGATGAAAGACCACTGACCTGAAACATTAACTGTTTCTCTCTCCACAGATGAAGGAACAGAAGGTTGAAGGGAAAGCAATGGATGCTGTCCATTTGGATTTTAAGAAAGCCTTTGACAAAGTACCACATAAAAGGCTGATTAACAAAATTGAGGCTCATGCAATAGGAGGGTCAGTGTCAGCTTGGATTTTAAAAAATTGGCTTAAGGACAAAAAACAAAAAGCTGTGTTAAATGGTTGTTTTTCAGACTGGAGGATGGTAGACAGTGGTGTTCCCCAAGGTTCAGTGCTAAGACCACTGCTTTTTTGATATAGGACTTGGATAATGGAATACAGAGCAAAGTATCAAAAATTTGCTGATGATACCAATCTTGGAGGTGTGGCAGACAGACCGTGAGGATTGACAAATCTCATTGAATTTTTTGAAGAGGTGACTAAGGTATTGGACAGGGGAATGTCTATGGATGTTATTTATATGGACTCCCAGAAGGCATTTGATAAAGTCCCACATCAGAGACTGTTAACTAAGGTAGAAGCCCATGGAGTTGAGGGCAAATTATTGACATGGTTGGGAAGTTGGTTGAGTGGTAGGTGACAAAGTGGGGTTAATGGGTAAGTACTCTGATTGGCAGGATGTGATCAGTGGTGTCCCACAGGGATCTGTGTTGGGGCCTCAATTATTCACATTATTCATTAACGACTTGGATGATGGCATAGTAAATCATATGTCCAAATTTGCTGATGATACAAAGTTAGGCAGCATTGTAGAGAGTCTAGATGATAGCATAAAATTGCAAGGAGATATTGACAGACTAGGCGAATGGGCAAAACTGTGGCAGATGGATTTCAATGTGGGCAAGTGTGAGGTTATCCATTTTGGACCAAAAAAGAACAGAGCAGGATACTCTCTAAATGGGAAGAGGTTAAGTACAGTGGATGTCCAAAGAGACTTGGGGGTTCAGGTGCATAGATCTTTAAAATGCCACGAGTAAGTGCAGAAAATAATCAAAAAGGCTAATGGAATGCTAGCCTTTATATCCAGAGGATTGGAGTATAAAGACACAGAGGTTATGCTGCAAAACCCTGGTTAGACCCCACTTGGAGTACTGTGAGCAGTTCTGGGCACCACACCTTAGGAAGGATATAGTGGCCTTGGAGGGAGTGCAACGTAGGTTTACAAGATTGTTACCTGGACTACAGGGGTTAAGTTACAAGGAGAGATTACACAAATTACGTCTGTTTTCACTAGAATTTAGAAGGTTAAGGGGTGATCTGATTGAAGTCTTCAAGATATTAAGAGGAAAAGACAGGCTAGATAAAGATAAACTATTTCCACTGGTTGGAACTTCTAAAGCTAGGGGGCATAGCCTAAAAATTAGGGCCAGACCGTTCAGGAGAGATGCTAGAAAGCACTTCTTCACACAAAGGGTGGTAGAGGTTTGGAACTCTCTCCCACAAACAGCAGTTGAAGCTAGAACAGTTAATTTTAAATCTGAGATAGATAGATTTTTGTTCAGCAAAGATATTAAGGGATATGGGCCAAAGGCAGGTATATGGAGTTAGGCCATGGATCAGCCATGATCTCATTGAATGGCTGGACAGGCTCGAGGGGCTGAATGGCCTACTCCTGTTCCTATCTTCCTATGATACCAATTGACTACAACAGGACACAGATAGGCTAGCAGAATGGGAAGACAAGTGGCAGATGGAATTTTGTAGAAAAATGTGAGGTGATACATTTTGGCAAAAGCGATATAGAGAAGCAATATAGACTAAATGGTATAGTTCCAAAGAGTGTACAGGAACCTGGGGATTCATGTGCCTAGATCTTTAAAGGTGGCAGGACATATAGAGAGAGTAGTTAGCAATGCATATGGGATTTTGAGCTTCATAAATATAGAGTATTGAGTAAAACAAAAGGGAGATTATGCCAAATCTTTATAATGCACTAGTTAGGGCACAAATAGAGTATTGCATCCAGTTCTGGTCACCACACTTTCGGAAGAATGCAAGTATCCTTCAGAGGGTGCAGAAGAGATTTACCAGAATAGTTCTAGGGATGAGGGATTTTAGATACCAGGTTAGTATGGAGAAGTTGGTGTTGTTCTCCTTGGTATAATGTTTCGATTTGACTGTGTAAAATTGGCCAAAACCCATCTGAACCAGCCACCAGAGAGGTGTACTACTGAAGAAAAGAACTGTCTATTCTCTCAGCAGAAATTCTACAAGGAGCTACAGGCTAAGTGAATTGCATAAGGGGAAAAAAGCCCTTTTTTGAAGATACCATTTGTACTGCTGAAGGTAGTAAAACTCCTTTTCTTTACTGCCAAGCCAGGAAGTATTTGCTGCAAGATTGAATCTCTCGTGACTGATTACTTTGAATTCCAGCAAACACAGTTAAGTTTCAACTGAGGGATTGTTGGTTTTGAAATTCAAGTTGACCTATTGCTGTACTCATCACTGAAGGAGCCGTTTGAGGTCTGCTGCAGCCGAAGTGTTTTGAGTGCCTGTCAAGAACAGACTATTTCATCAAACTCATGAGACTTTAAGTGGCATTTGATTATTTTCACATTAGAATACCTTACCTATCAGGAACGTAACCCACAAACACTTATTTATGTATTCTTAAGAAACAGCTAATTTTTTAAAACACCACTTTTAAAACTGGTTAACTGTTAGTTATGAATGTATGTGAATGGGGAAGTTAGGTTGAAATAAGTTATAAAGTATTGAGACATAGGTTTATCTTAATCTTAAACACTATTAAATTTTTTAATAAATAGTTTTTTTGTTGTTATCTAGAGATACCTGGTTTGGTCTGTTTTATTCTGGGGAGGTTATTAGGGTTTAATTTGGCTATTTTCCAGTTGGGTGGGAAAACCTTAATAAGTTGCGACCTGTGGAGTGATGGGACTGAATTGACAGTGCATTGCTCCCACCTTGATCATAACGATAGGGTAGACAAAGAAAAGCTATTCCCATTAGCTGATGGTGCAAGGACTAGGGGACACAGATTTAAAGTTTTGGGCAAGCGATACAGGCAGGAAATTTTTTTTTTAAAAACACAGCAAATAGTAATAACCTAGAACTCACTGCCTACGAGAGTGGTGCAAGCAGAGACAATGAATGATCTCAAAAGGAAATTGGATGGGCACTTGAGGGAAATAAAACTTACAGGGCTACAGGGATAGAGCCAGAGAATGGGACTGACTCTACAGAGAGCCAGCATGGACTCGATGGGCCGAATGGCTTCCTTCTGTGTCATTATGACCGACATCACAACCGTGCTCAAAGAGTAATCTTGCAGAAAACCTGCTGGTTTAAGAAAAATAAGAACAGTAACTTCATTTTATTCATCCTAAAATGGTTGGTGTGGGCTTAATACCAGATGTAAGCGATTACCCGAAGACGCAATTAAATCATGTTCTTATTGATAACAGATTTGTTTTAGAATGAGTGATATTATTTGTAACAAAAACATTGAGATGCAACATTGTAGAAGCTAAATGCTACCCAAATGAAACTGAAATATTGAGTTTTATGTTTTATTTGGGAAAACATTAATTTTCAACAATCTTTTAATGGCAACAGGATCAAGGTTAAAATGAATACTGTAGCAAAGATACAGTAATGTTTCCGCCAAAATACACTAGATACAATAACACCCATTATATACATTTAGTTCTGATATCAGTGCCACAATATAAAAAGTACAATATAAAGTATAGCTCACTTTGCGGTGTGCTTAAATTATAACTGTTATATTAACAAGGCACAATGAAGCAATTTGATACAATTTACAGTATTATACAGTATAGGTAAGGCTGTTCATGAACCAACTCAGTAGTCAAAATCTCAATTTTAAAAAAAGTAAAAGATTGAAACAAGCAGATTGATCAATGTATGGAAACACAGAAGTTGCACACTGAGAACTACCATATACCGCATACAACCAATAAGAGACAGATTGCATTGCCTATCCAAAAAATAAACTTTTGTGGTATATAACATTCTCTAATGACAGACTTTTATATGATGTAGAAAAACTGAAATGGATGAGGGTTTGCAAAGGTTCATTATACTTTCTGTAAATAGATAATGGGGGTGGGAAAGGAGGAGGTTGGGGTGCTTTCAGAAGTCTTCCATTTCTAAAAGGAAAGGAAACAAATGTTCTTGGTTTTCTGGTCTGGATTCGTATTTGAAGCTGAAACTCAAATGTTCATCCATATAACTTATAGCAGGTTTATAGTTTTCTCCTGGAGAAACAAAAAAAGACAACTATCTAATCTTTCATTTTCCTCCAGGTATTGTAATATATTGGTACAGTTGAATAAACACAGCTGATGAACTGCTGTTAATCAATTTCATCCATTCACTTCTATTGTATAAGCACACCCCAACCCCTAAAAAAATTTTGATCAATAACATTTTGGTACATTATAGTTGGCATACTAAATCTATTCAATACTGTCAAATTCTATCTATAAGTAGCAACAGTCTAGCCACTGTTTGTATAAAAAAGGCAAGTGGCTTTTGCTTAAAAAGTGATTTCTGATTATAGACCACTTTATTTGCATTTATACAAAGCTCAAACTGCATATTCAGTGGATTCAACTGAAAGATGGAAGATATTGCTACAAAAAACATTTCAGTTTATCCAGATACAAGGAAAGCTTTCCAAAGGTAGATTTTGTCCATGCAAAGTTGTGTAATTTTTCCAGTGTATTATAAATATTCAAAAGCACATCTTTGAGAAAAGGCTAAACAATCAAACAGGCCTTCATTTGGCAAAAACTGGCAAAGGGAACAAACTTGACAAATACAACAAATAAATTAAGGGGGAAAAAAAGGATATACATTGCAAAAACCAAAAATAAATTCCAGTTCCCAAAACAATTTTGGGTTAACATTCTGCTTACTTCCCTGGTTTCACAAAATTATTGATGTACATTGAGATTTTATACCCAAATAGAAACAAAGCAGGCGCCCAAAAACAATTGTCCCGGCAACTTCAATCTAATCTGCCGAAGACAGAATCTGAGCAATAAGCACAGGCACAAAGAAAAAAATCTACTTCATATTTTCCTGCATGCGTACAATTTAGAAGGGGAAAGAACAAGTAGATAGTGTAATAGACAAAGAAGTGCTGAACAGAGAAATTGTTAAATACATCAAAGCAGTTTACTCTTCAGTTAAGTAGTTTGGAAATTTCAACAAACATCGCAAAGAAAACTGCAGCTTTGAAAAAGCTGACATGCCTCCTAGTGGTGGGCTATACGGATAGTCAAAGGCCTGGGAGCTGGTTACCCTTGAAATGGGAAAAAAAATATACCTTTACATCAAAACAAAGTACGTACAGTGTTAAATACAGATGTACCATTTATTTTGTTTCCATCTGATACCTAAGGAGCCATTCAATAACATATTTTCATAAAACCTACAACTTTGAATATTAAACAAAAACAGAAAATGCTGGAAATACTCAGGTCAGGTTGCATCTTTGGAGAGAAAGTATTTCAGGTCTGTGACCTTTCAACAAATCATCTGATTGAAAGGTCATAGACCTGATACATTAACTATTTTTCTCTCCAGAGATGCTGCCTGACCTGCTGAGTATTTCCAGCATTTTCTGTTTTTGTTTCAGATTTCCAGCAGCCACAGTATGCTCCTGCAACTTTGAATATTAATTTGTTTGTTCAGGAGTTGCATTTTACATGTAATCTTTACAAGTAGTTGATGACAGTGAGAGGTTGTTGATTCAATGTTTTATCTCAAGGTAACTACAAGCCAGATTTAGACCAATTAATAGTCATTAAATTTATAATTTAAAAAAAAACTAATCACTTCAGTGTCTTCCAAAGATCAGACCAATTTAGAAACTGGATCAGTAAACGTATTCAACTCAGAAGGTTGCAGTAACATTTTACAGTAAAAAAAAAAAGCAGAAATAGGCTTACTGCAACTTTAACCACAACCATATGGCACAAGAGAACACAAATCAGTAGTCAGATTCTGCCCATCACTGAAAGCTATTCAGGATCATAGGAAATTAGTTCTAGCCAATAGCTGGACTGAAACCAGAATACATAATTGTAAAACTAAATAATTTCAGGAGAGTGGCACAGCATGAAATGTGATTAAAGAAAAATGGAAGGGCAAAACTAGAAATTAAAGCATGGCTAATTATCCACAGCAGATCATAAAAGGGTGCTTGACAACAGGAACGGAATAGATTTACTTGATCTGAAATATTAACCAACCATGTTAGATATCATTCACGTACAAAGTAGAATTTATTCTATTGTTTAGAGGAAAAAAAATTATTGCTCTTCAGGCATCATGGGATCATCATAGTTAAGGGTTATATCTATTTCCTGGAAATAATACAATAAACTACATTCAGTTGCAAACTGGCCAGAGGAGAAAAAAAAAGTTAAGCACCATATTTCTTTGTGCTTTAAAGAATCAGAGGCTCTTTAGCATATTCTTTGACAGTAGCATTTCAGGACTGAGATGGCACTGGTAAGCCACAAGGGCACTTAGGACTTCAACCCAATAAGTTACTGCCTTGTTGTTGTAACACACTGCAATGAGGGTGCATCATTTCTTTGGTGTAAAGTATTTGATCCCCTGAACTATCACATCGAGGGTCTTACTTATTTAAACTTGGAAGTGGGTAGAGAACGAGAAGAGAAAAAGTAAACCATCTAAAATAAAGCACAAGACATCCAGAATTAAAATGCAGTATGGAACAAATACCATAATCCACAACATTCAAGTGGTTGTGTTGCAGACATCCAGCATTGGTCTTAAGTCACAATAGAAACAGTAATTTAGAATGTTCTCAAAGTTTATAACTCTGATTATGGAGAAGTTGTTATATTCTAAGATTTTGCATCACTATCAAATAGTTTATTTTGGATTTTAATAATTTGCCATTAAAGATGAGATGTTGGTAACAGGGAATACATTATTTTCTATTTCACATACCTGATATCAGCATGAAGCTTTTCCAGTTTGTTTTGATGCAAAGTAAAACTCTGCCCCACTGCCTCATGCTTAAATGTTGAAGAGCACTCTCTACCATACAGACGTATATATGTATGCATAGCTCAAGCTGCTCAAACTAACAGATCATGTGCTGATGATGGATAAATCCAACGATGAGGCAACAGTGCCAAAAAAAGTGCTCATTATCCTGTGACTTCAGATTACTTATGAGTACCAAGTTAATTCAATGTGTGCCCACTAGGAGCTGGACTGAGACTATCCTAATCCTATCAGTTCAAGCTGATTTTCAGCCCAGGTCTTAAGATCAAATGCCCAATGAAATACTTAGATTAAAAAAAATACTAGCTTTCTTCCCTGCCCTCCTGAAGGGAATGAAATGCTCAAATACAGACAATGGAAGACAGTAACCCTCCAGAACTTAAAGTGATGCTTTTCAGGTGTGAGCTTAGACAAGAGTTATTTGATGAAATGCAATCCTGTTCTCACTCAATGTCCACACATGACCGCTCCAGCAGGGCTCAATGGATAGCATCAAGGCAAGAATCCTAGTTGATTTTTCTCCCTCCACCTCTGTAGCCAGGGTTGAAGAGGTGAACTATAGTACTAACTGGTGCTTCAGCTGATATCAGCTAGCTCAACATAGACGGGTAATAAAATTTGGATGTAGGACCTACTGCTGCAAAAGTCACGTCAGTACCCACTAGGCTAGGGGCAACCAAGCCTTTGTTTTAGTGTGTGACCTACATGTCTGCCAGGAGTTTTGGGGACCCTGTATATTCTCGTACAAGCTGCTGAAACTAATAGATCAGTGTTTTGACAGGAGATTCTGACAACGAGGCAATAATGCTAAAAACAAAAAATCCCCACAAATTCAAACATAAAAAGCAAATTAAGTGAGCACAAATAGGATGATAAATTTGCCAAGGCTTCAAGGGCTGCATTGAGGGCTCAGTAGCTGCAAGTATCTCTAGGGTTAGTTTGGATACAACTGCAGTAGACCAGTGAAATCAGTCTGTTTAAATAGATCTTATTCCACCAGCAACGTCAACAACTATTATTTGAACAGCCACTGAACACTGCCAATCTTTTCCACCGATGAGATGCAAAAAACTATTTGAAAGCTTGTATTGTCATTTATTAAAACATTGTAAATCTGGTCTGTTTCCTAATTTTTAGCTTTCTACTTATTAAATGGGGGGGGGGGGGGGAACATCCATTGTATTTGCAAACCCAAATATAAATTTTCACTATTTGAGTAAGGCTAATTCTAAAGATGAGTTTAAACTGCCCAAAAAAAAAAGCTTGTAAAATATCTACAATGAATTCACTCGAATTGAGTCATGCCATTTCCCTCCACCATGTAAACCTCCTATAATATAAACAGCACCAGTAATGAATTAATGCTTGTCTTTACATTTTGGCAAAATCAGCACTGGTATTTGGCTTTGAAACTGTTTTGTGCCAACCAACAAGTACACAAATGCCTATAAACCAACTTTAGGCCTAAATAGTTCAGGAAATCAAGGTCACTGAACCAGTGGTTCGGATTTTAGCCCTACCAACATAAGCACAGTCTTTTTGGTTAAGAGACCAATTGCAGCTTCAAACATTTTGCTGAACAAAATTAGAAAACAGAAGCATTGAAAACAAATCAACTCAAACTCATGAAACACACTAAGCTGGTGTCATAGTCATGCAAAACATTCAAATTAAACTCCTGCAACATTATTTTGGTAAAGCACTACACCCAAGAACAAAATGTTAAGAGGGAAAAAGAAAATCTATGCTATAACAAACCTAGATCTTCCTCGTCATCTGGCAAATTCTCCATTGACCCAAAGCTCATTGAAAGATTTGTAGAGACTGGAATGCGGGGCTTTATAGACTGCCTACGTAATGTGCCAAATGGGAAAGTTGAAGAAAGACGGCTGCTCTGATGAAACAGTGTGAAGACATCAGTGTTTGGAGACCTTGGTTGCCTTTTGAGCATCTTCTGTGATACTTTAGTCTGTAAGATTTTTATCTCATCTACAATTTCACAGGCTTTGTTCAGAGTGGTTATGGAACCACCACCTGGTATTTGAAGCTCTGGAATCCAGCGCAAGTATCGCTGGCCCCAGATTTTTAAAGCAGGACCATCATGCAGAGGAAAGAGCAGTCCATGGTGATCAATTGGTTTACTGCGCCAATTTTCATCAAACATTCTGTAGTTAACTGAATGGTCTTCAGCTGTGAATGTCCACTTGCTTATTTTTTTGCCTAGAAAAGTTATCAAGTGATCAGTCTCCTCCCTCAAAAAGCCTTTTTTGGGTGAAGGTCTAGAGTGATAGGACGGACTTGATGGCAGGGACATCTGGCGTTGCGGCTGAGAAAAAGAAATAGCTGATTAGTGAAAATCAGATTATCCTTACATATTTTTAATCTGACAGAATAATTGCTCTGCTCCAAGAAAGTATAACTGAACAGACTTTTAAATCTTGGAAATGGACAGTAACAATGTCAAATAGTAAGATTCACATGCATGAATAGTATACAAGACCGAGGCACAGCAAAATCTAGAACTGTACAGAGTAGAGAAATGTGGCATGAAATAATTTAAGCTGTTGAGCCATACAGTAACAAAAGATATGTGCATTTTATTCTTTCAAGCAAAATCAGCCAAATTAAATCAGCATGGCATGCACACAAGCAAATTTCAGGGGGGTAAATTTCACTCATACGGTAAATCACAATATTAAACACCAACTGTGATTTGAATTTTTAATTAAACAAATTGTTTCCATTTCTGCCCAGCCCTCTACCAATAAAATAGCTCAGAAAGCTGTAGTTAACTACACATTACAAGTTACTTAAACCAAACCAAACGGACAAAATTGAAGTTACACAGAAACCACATGGCAGAAAATATATATATTTTGCAACATCAGCATGATGTTTTCCTTCTTTCCCCTCTATCAGAAGGCTCCAACATTGTTCTTGGATCCGATTCCATGGACAGTACCAATTCTCCAAAATCTTGACCAAAGGAGCCATTCTTTATGCGCGAGCCCAGACTAGAGTGTCGGCAAGATATTTAACTGGGAGGAGAGGGGAAAGAAAAGCAGTGAAGATTGTTCCCCTTGTCACTCATCCAAGGTCAGCTAATCAGCAAAGATCATAGGGCAACCTAGATGTTTTCTGGTCTATTTGGCTAAGTTCCACATTTATTCATTCAGCTTGCGTTTGGGGGGTAAGGAAGAATCCAAATGACAAATTTTATACAAAGAAGTAAAAATGTTTCTTCTAAGCAATCTAATTTTGGCCCTGCATTTCTCCATCAATTGACATTGTACAAAGGTAATATTTTGAGTTTTATAAATAAGAGCACAGAGTACAAAAATAAATAGGCTATGATTAGGTCACAATTAAGAGTACTGTGTGCAGTTTTAGGCATCCGACTGAAGAAAGGACATAAAAGACTTGTAGAGAGTGTGCAGTGTAGATATTCCCTGGTATCAACCTGGCGTAAGAGACAAGACTTGAGATACTGGGACTATTTCTACCAGAACAGAGAAAGCTAAAAGTAGTTATAGATTTATTAAAATGAAATAATTTCAGAAGGCAAAGTAAGTAAGTTTACTTTCTCTGGTGGGAATTCAGTGCTGGAGAATTAGCACTGAATAATGGGCTGAATGGCCTTCTGTCCCATAAGCTTCTATGGAAGGGATTCTAAAAAGGTGGCTTGATACGGTGTAAATGAATAAACATGGTTTATGCATCCACTGCAAATATTACAGCTTTAATTAGGATGATTACATATTTGAACAGCAGCTCTTGGAATTTAGGCACCACTCTACATGTAACCGAAATGCAAGTTTCTCCCACATGCACCCTCCCAAGTTAGTAGATGGGTGTGATCAAAAATTGAAGACCTTAAAATACCTCCGGTATATCCAGAAAATTTTCATGGACAATCTCCAAGCAGTTCAGTGCAGGGTCCTTTGATGATATGAAGAAGGCAAATTTACTCAAAGATGACAAATAAAGCTTCTATAAGAATATGCCACTACTCTCAACGTTAATCCATACATGGCTACTTTATGGTGGAGCATTATTGCAGGGAGAAACGATCATTGCAGGTATAGCATTGCTTCCTAATTAGATATACTTGATCTAGGCTCTTTTTGCTAGGCTATTTACAGTAGGTAGTGTTTCACACACAAATAAAATAACCTCTACTGACTGCCCAATTGCTCAAGTCATCAATATTTACCCCAATTACTCTAGCCCGTGTGGTTTTAGTTTTCTTTTCAAATCACTAGCTTTTTGTTTGCACTTGCCAATTGCTCCAGACAAGTCCTCTGTTGCAGCAAAGTTATAAGAACTGTACTGGTGGACAAACTGACTATGAGAAGGCAGGAGTAGTCATTTTTAAAAATAACATCTACAAAATTTGAAATTAAGAGTTTGCACATGCTTTTGTTTCAAGAGTCTGAATTGATCCTGGTCTCAGACGAGATCTCAGATGAAGGGGTGACAAATTAATCCTGGTTAAACCCCCATTTTACAGAAAAAAATGTAACAGTCAAACGATCTTTTGAAAATTGCAGGCATTAGCAGTAGATAAGCTATGTAACTCAGTGGGGTGCCCCCCTCTACTCCAAGAAAATATTGACTTTGGACTAGGTCACTCACCAACAAAACTTTTCCACAGCACTGAGCAGGAACTACAGGATATGCACATTGTATATTCACAGAAAAAAAAATCTAGATAAAGAAATTAACTATACCCTGATTTTAAGAACACACAATCCCAAAGTAAAATTTAGAAGAATTACCTTAATGCGTTGGGTTCTTCTAACCTTATCTGTTTTTGGCTTTCCAATGTAAAGTGGATTATAAAAGAGTGCTTGAACAGAGTTCTCAAACTGCACAGACCATTCCCACACACTGGGAAGTTTCAATGACCTGCTTAACATTCGCCGATCTTCATCAAGCTGCCAAAACAAAGAAAGCAGCATTTGACCTGGCTGGCAAAATAACACATCTTCAACAAGAACAAACTATTTGGATAAGGACAGGAACAAGATCCATACAAGACAGTATCTCTTTATATTGCTCTGCAGCACAAAGCAAAATAAGAGTGCAAAATATTGCCATTTGCACTAAACATATCTGCTAAATTCTAAATGGTAACGTGCTGTCTATCAATAGCAAAAATCAGGAGATTATGAAGTGCAATTTTTATAATTTATTGAAACATTCATGAATAAAGCATTGGCATTCACAACTATAGTTGTGAATAGAAGGGGGACGATTTTTTTTTTTAAATGTTGCAATGTTTTATTTTATAGAATCAGGAAATTTTCCAGCCCTAAAGGAGAACATTGGACCTACTGTGCCTCTGAACACCTATCCACTCAACTCCCATTCACTTGCCCCTTTCTATAACCTTTTAATATTTATCCACTCCCTCTTTAAAAGTCCTTACCATAGAAAAGTTACAGCACAGAAGGAGGCCATTCAGCCCATCGGGTCTGCGCCAGCTGATAAAACTAGCCACCTAATCTAATCCTACCTTTCAGCAAATGGTCTGTAGCCTTGCAGGTTACAGCAGTTCAGGTACCTTTTAAAAGAATTAAGGGTTTCTTCCTCCACCACCGATCTGGTGGGTGAATTCCAGACACCCACCACCCTCTGGGTGAAAAAGTTTTTCCGCATGTCCCCTCTAATCCTTCTACCAATCACCTTAAATCTGTGGCCCCTGTCAATTGACCTCTCCGGTAGTGGAAACAGGTCCTTCCTGTCTATCTAGGCCCCTCATAATTTTGCACACCTCAATTAAGTCATCCCTCAGCATCCTCTGTTCTAAGGAAAACAACCCTAGCTCATCCAATCTTTCCTCATAGCTGCAATTTTCAAGCCCTGGCAACATTCTTGTAAATCTCCTCTGTACTCTCTCCAGAGCAATTATGTCCTTCCTGTAATGTAGTGAACAGAATGCAATACTCCAGCTGTGGCCTAACCAGCGTTTTATACAGTTCCAGTATTACATCCCTGCTTCTGTATTCTATACCTTAGCCAATAAAGAAAGCATTCCATATGCCTTCTTCATCACTCTATCTACCTGTCCTGCCACCTTCAGGGACCTGTGAACATTAACTCCAAGGTCTCACTTTTTCTACCCCTCTCAATATCCTTCCATTTATTGTATATTCCCTTGCTTTGGTTTGCCCTCCCCAAATGCATTACCTCAACACTTCTCTAGATTGAATTCCATTTGCCACTTTTCCGCCCACTCAACCAAACCATTGATATCATTCTGGAGTCTACAGCTATCCTCTTCACTGTCAACTACACAGCCAATTTTTGCGTCATCTGCAAATTTCCCAATCATGCCTCTCACATTTAAGTCCAAATCATTAATATATACCACAAACAGCAAGGGACCCAACACGGAGCCCTGTGAAACACCACTGGAAACCACTTTCCATTCGCAAAAACATCTGTCAACCATTACCTGGCCCTGAGCCAATTTTGGATCCAACTTGCCATATAGCCCATGGGCATTCATTTTACTGACCAGTCTGCTACATGGGACCTAGTCAAATGCCTTATGAAAATCCATGTAGATCACATCCACTGCATTACCCTCATCAATCCTCCTTGTTACTTCCTCAAAAAATTCAGTCAAGTTAGTAAGACACGACCTTCCCTTAACAAATCCAGGCTGACTATTCCTGATTAATCCAAGCCTTAAGTGACAGTCTATCCTGTCTCTCAGAATTGGTTCGAATAAGTTACCCACCAGAGGCTTATAATTATTTGGCCTATCCCTCGCACCCTTTTTAAACAAACAATGGTACAATGTTCGCAGACCTCTAGTCCTCTGGTACCTTCGATTGTATCTAGCGAGGATTTGAAGATGATAGCATCTGCTATTTCCTCCCTGGCTTCCTTTAACAGCCTGGGATACAATCCATCCAGCCCTGGCGATTTATCCACTTTCAAGGATGTCAGGCCCTCTAGTACTTCCTCTCTCATTATGCTGATCATATCTAATATTTCTCACTCCTCTTTTACTTCAATCTCTGCATCATCCCTCTCCTTTGGGAAGACAGACAAAAAACTCATTAAGAACCCTGCCCACATCTTCTGCATCCACACATTAGTTCCCTTGTACATCTCTGATAGGCCCTACCCTTTCCTTAGTTATCCTCTTGCTCTTCGTGTATTGATAAAACATCTTTGGGTTTCCCTTAATTTTACCTGCCAATATTTTTCATGTTCTCTCTTTGCTTTACTAATTTCCTTCTTTACATCACCCCTGCACTTTCTATACTCCTCTAGGCTTTCTACAGTATTAAATTGTTTGTGACCGTCATGAGCATTCTTTTTCTGCTTATTCTTACCTGTTATGCTTCAAAATAACCAGCGGGCTCTAGATTTGACCATACCACCCTTTATCTTTGCGGGGACATGTCTACACTGCCTGTAGAATCTCGCTTGTGAATGCCTCCCATTGGTTTGCCATTGATTTTCCTTCAAGTAGCTACATCCAACAAACATCTGCAGGAAGCGTCACCGGCTGCAGAAGCTTGAGCTCCAGGTTTCAGAACTCGAGCGGCGGCTGGAGTCACTGTTGTGCATCTGCGAAGCAGAGGACTATGTGGATAACACATTTAGGGGGGTGGTCACACCGCAGGTTAGGAGAGTGCAGGCAGAGAGGGAATGGGTGACCACCAGGCAGTCTAAGAACCAGGCAGGCAGTGCAGGAGTCCCCCGAGTCTATCTTGCTTGCTAATCGGTTTTCCATTTTGGATACCGGTGAGAACGAGGGTTCCTCGGGGGAGTGCAGCCAGAGCAAAGTCCGTGGCACCACAGGTGGCTCAGCTGCACAGGAGGGGAGGAAGAAGAGTGGAAGAGCAATAGTGATGGGGGATTTGATCGTCAGGGGATCAGACAGGCGTTTCTGCGGCAGTAAACGTGACTCCAGGATGGGGTGTTGCCTCCCTGGTGCCAGAGTCAAGGATGTTATGGAGCAGCTGCAGAACATCCTTCTGGGGGAGGATGAACAGCCAGAGGTCATGGTTCATATTGGCACCAATGACATAGATAGGAAGAGGGATGAGGTCCTGACAGCAGATTTTAGGGAGTTAGAAAGGAAATTAAAAAGCAGGACCTCAAGAGCAGCAATCTCAGGCTAGTGAGCATAGGAATAGGAGGATTGATCGATTGAACACTTGGCTGGAGAATTGGTGTAGGAGGGAGGACATCAGATTTCTGAGGCATTGGGACCGATTCTGGGGCAGATGGGACCTGTACAAGATGGACGGCTACACCTTAACAGGACCGGAACCAACATCCTCACAGGGAGATTTGCTCATGCGGTTGGGGAGGGTTTAAACTAGCATGTCAGGGGGATGGGAACCTGAGGGGTAGCTGAATTTGGAAGGAAGTAAAGCTGGTAACAGGAGGTAGAAAAGTAGCAAGAGACATTAGAAGGCAGACGAAACAAAGGCGAGCATTAACTAGGCTTAGAATGCAGAATGTCAAGACAACAAGGTTAAGGGCACTCTACCTGAATGCACGCAGCATTCGCAACAAGGTAGATAATTTAAAAAGGCACAAATATAGAGGTAAATGAGTATGATCTAATTGCCATAACAGAAACGTGGCTACGGGGTGAGCAAGACTGGGATCTGAATATTGAAGGATATTTGACATTTAGGAAGGACAGGCAAAAAGGAAAAGGAGGTGGTGTTGCACTGATAAGAAGGGATCGAATCAGTACATTAGTAAGGAAGGAACTCAGATCAGAAGAACAAAATATGGAATCTGTTTGGGTGAAGCTAAGAAACAGCAAGGGGCAGCAAACATTGGTAGGAGTTGCTTATAGGCCAAACAGTAGTGGTAGTGTGGGGCATGGCAATAATCAGGAGATTAGAGAAGCATGTAGAATTGGTAATACAGTAATCATGGCTGACTTCAATCTGCATATAGATTGGGTAAACCTAATAAGCACTAACGCTGTGGAGGACGAGTTTCTGGAGTGTGTTAGGGATGGTTTTCCAGAGCAGTATGTTGAGGAACTGACTAGAGAACAGGCTATTTTAGATCTAATATTATGTAATGAGAAAGGGCTAATTAATAATCTTACTGTAAAAGAAACTTTAGGCATGAGTGACCATACATTCCTTCAAGGCACAAAAACCCTAAAAGTAAAGGCAGTTAACAGTGGATAACAAAGGAAGTTAAGGATTGTATAAGATTAAAAGAAAAGGCCTATAAAGTTGCTCGAAATATTAGTAAACCTCAGGATTGGGAGGATTTTACAATGCAGCAAAGGAGGTTGAAGAAACCGATAAAGAAAGGGAGAATAGAATATGAATGTAAGATAGCATAAAATATAAAAACGGACTGTAAAAGCTTCTATAGGTACGTAAAAAGGAAACGTTTGGCTAAGACAAATGTGGGTCCATTGCAGGCAGAGTCAGGAGAATTTATAATGGGGGATAGAAAAATGGCAGAGAAGCTAAATGATTAGAGTCATAGAGTTATACAGCACAGAAACAGACCCTTCAGCCCATCGTGTCCATGCCGGCCATGAAGCCCATCTATTCTAATCTCATTTTCCAGCACTTGAAATGCCGTAGCATACAAGGCTGTGAGTGAAATGCTCATCTAAATACTTAATGTTTGAGGGTTCCTGCCTCTACCACCCCTTCAGGCAGTGTGTTCCAGATTCCAACCACCCTCTGGGTGAAATTTTTTTTCCTCAAATCCCCTCCAAACCTCTTGCCCCTTACCTTAAATCTATGCCCCCTGGTTATTGACATCTCCGCTAAAGGAGAAAAGTTTCTTCCTATCTAACCTATGCCCCTCATAATTTCGTATACCTCAATCAGGTCCCCCATCAGCCTTCTCTGCTCTAAGGAAAACAACCCTAGCCTATCCAGTCTCTTCATAGCTAAAATGCTCCAGCCCACGCAATATCCTGGTGAATCTCCTCTGCATCCTCTCCAATGCGATCACATCCTTCCTACAGTGTGGCGACCAGAACTGTGCACAGTACCCCAGCTGTGGCCTAACTAGAGTTTTATGCAGCTCCATCATAACCTTCCTGCTCTTACAATCTGTGCCTTGGCTAATAAAGGCAATTATCCCATATGCCTTCCTCACCACCTCATCTACCCGTGCTGCTGCGTTCAGTGATCTATGGACAAGTACACCAAGGTCCCTTTGTACTTCCTAGGGTCCTACCATCCACTGTATATTCCCTTGCCTTGTTAGCCCTCCCAAAATGCATCACCTCACACTTCTCAGGATTAAATTCCATTTGCCACTGCTCTGCCTATCTATATTGTCCTGTAACCCAAGGCTTTCCTCCTCACTATTTAGGACACCACCAATTTCCGTGTCATCTGCAATCTTACTGATCATACCTCCTATATTCATGTCTAAATCATTAATGTACACTAGAAACAGCAAGGGCCCCAGCACCGATCCCTGCGGTACACCACTGGTTACAGGCTTCCAATTGCAATAACATCCCTTGACCATCACCCTCTGCCACTTGCCACTAAGCCAATTTTGGATCCAATTTGCCAAATTGCCCTGGATCCCATGGGCTCTTACTTTCTTAACCAATCTCCCACGCAGGACCTTATCAAAAGCCTTACTGAAGTCCATGTAGACTACATCAACTGCTTTACCCTCATCTACACACCTCATCACCTCCTCAAAAAATTCAATCAAGTTTGCTAGACATGATCTCCCCCTGACAAAGCCATGCTGACTATCCTTGATTAATCCCTGTCTCTCCAAGTGGAGATTAATCCTGTCCTTCAGAACTTTTTCCAATAGTTTCCCTACCACTGATATTAGACTCACTGGCCTGTAATTACCTGGTTTATCCCTACTACCCTTCTTGAATAATGGTACCACATTCCCTGTCCTCCAGTCCCCTGGCACTTCTCCTGGCCAGTGAGGATTTGAAAATTTGTGTCAGAGTCCCTGCAATGTCCTCCCTTGCCTCACATAACCTGGGATACATCTCATCTGGGTCTGAGGATTTAGTCACTTTTAAGCCCGCTAAAACAGCTAATACTTCCTCCCTTTCAATGTTAATTTGTTCAAGCATATCACAATCCCCCTCCCTGATCTCTACACCTACATCGTCCATCTCCACTGTGAACACAGATGAAAAGTAATCATTTAAAACCTCACCTACATCCTCCGGTTCCACACAGAGGTTGCCACTTTGGTCCTTAACAGGCCCTACTCTTTCCCTGGTTATCCCCTGGCATGGATTGGTTAACAGGCAGAAAACAGAGAGTAGGAATAAATGGTCATTGTCGCATTGGCAGGCTATGACCAGTGGGGTACTGCAGGGATCAGTGCTTGGGCTTCAGCTGTTCACAATATATATCGATGATTTGGATGTGGGGACCAAACGTAGTGTTTCCAAGTTCACGGATGATAAAACTAGGTGGGAATGTGCGTTGTGAGGAAGATGCAAAGCAGCTTCAAGGGGATTTGGACAGACTTAGTGAGTTGGCAAGAATGTGGCAGATGGGATATAAAGTGGGAAAAACGTGAGGTTATCCAATTTGGTAGGAGGAACAGATGTGCAGAGTATTTCTTAAATGGTAAGAGATTAGAAAGTGTAGATGTACAAAAAGGACCTGGGTGTCCTCGTCAATAAGTCACTGAAAGTGAACATGCAGGTGCAGCAAGCAATTAAAAGGCTAATGGCATGTTTGCCTTTATCGCAAGAGGATTTGGAGTACAGGAGTAGTGAAATCTTGTTTCGATTGTATAGAACCTCGGTTAGACCGCACCTGGAGTACACTGTGCAGTTTTGGTCCCCTTACCTTAGGAAGGATATTATTGCCATAGAGGGAGTGCAACGAAGGCTCACCAGACTTGTTCCTGGGATGGTGGGACTATCCTATGAAGAGAGATTGGGGAAACTGGGCCTGTATTCTCTAGAGTTTTGAAGAATGAGAGGTGATTTCATTGAAACCTACCAAATACTGAAAGGGATAGACAGGGTAGATGCAGCTACAATGTTTCCCCTGGTTGGGAAGTCTAGAACCAGGGGACACAATTTCAAAACAAGGGGAAACCACTTGACAGAGATGAGGAGAAATTTCTTTACTCAGAGGGTTGTGAATCTTTGAAATTCTCTGCCTCAGAGGGCTGTGGAAGCTCAGTCATCGAGTATGTTTAAAGCAGAGACTAACAGATTTCTAAATACAAATGACAAAAGGGGATATGAAGATAGTGTGGGAAAAGGCATTGAAGTGGATGATCAGCCATGATTGTATTGAATGGTGGAGCAAGCTCGATGGGCTGAATGGCCTACTCCTGCTCCTATGTTCTTCTATCTCCCTCTCACTACTTGGAAGTCTATAATACACTCCTAGTAGTGTGGCTGCCCCCTTTTTTTTTAAATTTCTGAGCTCAACCCATAAGGCGTCATTTGATGATTCATTTAGCATACCATCACTCTTGACCATCATTCTCCAGTTCTCACTGGATACAGGTGTAGTGCCAGAGGATTAGAGAACTGCTAACGTACCTCAGTTTAAAATGGGAGCGAGGGACAGACCGAATAATTACAGACCAGTCAGTCTAACCTCAGTAGTGGGCAAATTATTGGAATCTGAGAGACAGGATAAACTGTCACCTAGAAAGGCACAGGTTAACCAAGGATAGTCAGTATGGATTTGTTAAGGGAAGATCTTGTTTGACCAACTTGATCGAATTTTTTGAAGTAGAAACAAGGAAAATAGATTAGGGTAGAAACATAGAAAAGTAGGAGCAGGAGTAGGCCATTCAGCCCTTCGAGCCTGCTCCGCCATTCAATACGATCATGGCTGATCATCCAAACTCAGGAACCTGTTCCAGCTTTCTCCCCGTATCCCTTGATCCCATTAGCCCTAAAAACTATATTGAATATAGTTCATGATTTGGCCTCAACTGCTCTGTGGTAGAGTATTCCATAGTTTCACCACTCTCTGGGTGAAGAAATCCCTCCTCATCTCAGTCCTAAATGGCTTACCCCTTATCCTTAGACTATGACCCCTGGTCCTGGACTCCCCTGCCATTGGGAACATCCTTCCTGCATCTAGTCTGTCCAGTCCTGTTAGAATTTTGTAGGTTTCTACAAGATCCCCTCTCATTCTTCTAAACTCTAGCGAATACAAGCCTCATGGACCCAATCTCTCTTCATATGTCAATCCTGCCATCCCAGGAATCAGTCTGGTAGTGCAGTTGATGTGGTCTACATAGATTTTAGTAAGGCTTTTGACAAGGTCCCACATGGCAGACTGGTTTAAAAAACAAAACCCATGGGATCCAGGTAAATGCAGCAAGGTGGATAAAAAATTGGCTCAGTGGCAGGAAACAAAGGGTAATTGGTAACGGCTGTTGTAGCAAACGGCTGTTTCCAGTAGTGTTCCACAGGGCTCAGTACTGGGTCCCCTGCTTTTTGTGGCATATATTAATGATTTGGACGTTACTGTAAGGGACGTGATCAAGAAGTTTGCAGATGACACAAAGTTTGGCCGTGTGGTAGATAGCGAGGAGGATAGCTGTAGGAAGATATTGATGGTCAGATGGGCAGAAAAGTGGCAAATGGAATTCAACCCGGATAAGTGTGAAGTGATGCATTTGGGGAGGTCAAACAAAGTAAAGGAATACACGATTAATGGGAAAATACTGAGAAGTGCAGAGGAAGCAAGGGACCTTGGAGTTAATGTCCACTGATCCCCAAGATAACAGGACAGGTCAATAAGGTGTTTAAGAAGGCATATGAAAGCCTTTCCTTTATTAGCCAAGGTATAGAATATAAAGCGCAGGGTTATGCTGGAACTGTATAACTCATTGGTTTGGCCACAACTTGAGTACTGTGTGCCGTTCTCGTCACCTCATTACAGAAAGGATGTAATTGTACTGGAGAGGGTACAGAGGAGATTTATGAGGACGTTGCCAGGACTGGAAAAATGCAGCTATGAGGAAAGATTGGATAGGCTGGGGTTGTTCTCCTTGGAAAAGAGAAGGCTGAGGGGAGATCTGATTGAAATGTACAAAATTTTGAGGGGCCTAGATAGAATGGAGGTGAAGGGCCTATTCACCTTAGCAGAGAGGTCAGTGACAAGGGGACATTGATTTAAAGTGCTTGGTAGAAAAATTAGAGGGGAGATGAGGAAAAACTTTTTCACCCAGAGAGTGGTGATGGTCTGGAACTCACTGCCCAAAAAGGTAGTTGAGGCAGAGACCATCAACTCATTCAAAAGGAGTCTGGATATGCAAGTCAAGTGCCGTAATCTGCAGGAATACGAACCAAATGCTGGAAGGTGGGATTAGAATGGGTGGACCGTTTTTCAGCCGGCACAGACACAATGGGCCAAGTGGCCTCTTTGTGCCTTAAACTTTCTCCTCACAGCTGTTATTGATTCCTTAATAATGCTACACCCCCTCCTTTTTATCCACCTCTCTATCCCAACATGTTGAGCTGCCATTCTTGCCCCTTTTTAAGCAAAGTTTCCATTATAGCAATGGTATCGTGTTGTCATGTGTCTATCTGTGCCCTCAGCTCATCGGCTTTATTTTCTATACTCCTTGCAGTTAAATAAACACCTTTTAACACTGCAAAATTCCTGTGCTGCACACATTTTAACCTTTGCTTCTTCTTTCTTTCAGAGTCACTCGCTAATTTTCTGCCTCCCGTTCCCTGCCCTGAAATTGTCCTAATGCTTCCACATCCCCATCTCCCTGCCAAACTGGTTTAAACCATCCCCAACAGCACTAGCAAACCTTTCTGCAAGGATATTCATCCCAGTCCTGTTCAGGTGTAGACCATCCGGCTTGTACAGGTCGCACCTTCCGCAGAACCGGTCCCAATGTCCCAGAAATGTGAAGCCCTCCTTCCTGCACCATCTCTCTCGCCACACATTCATCTGATGTATTCTCCTATTTCAATACTCACTAGCATGTGGCCTTGGGAGTAATCCGTAGATTACTACCTTAGAGGTCCTGCTTGCTAATCTCTTTCCTAACTCCCTAAACTCAGCCTGCAATATCATATCACTCTTTCTTCCTTGATCGTTGGTACCAATGTGGACTATGACCTCTGGCTGTACACCCTCGCCCTCCAGAATGCTCTGAAGCCTCTCGGTGATATTCATGACCCTTGCAACAGGGAGGCAACATACCCATCCTGGAATCATGTCTGCAACCACAGAAACGCCTGTCTGTTCCCCTAACTATAGAATCCCCTACCACTATTGCTCTCGTCTTTTCTCCTCCCTCCCTGCACAGTTGAGCCACTTGTGGTGCTCTAGTCATGACTCTTGCTGCACTCTCCAGAGGAACCCTCTACCCCATCAGTACTGAGAACTGAATACTGGGTGGAAAGTGGAATAGCCTCTGGGGACTCCTACACTACCTGCCTTGTCCTTGTCTGTCTGGCAGCCACCCAGTCCCCCTCTGCCTGTGCTCTTAAGCTCCAGGGTGACTACATTCTTAACCGTGCTATCCACATAGCTCTCAGCCTCACGGATGCTCCACAGTGACTCCAGCTGCCGCTCTAGTTCCAAAACTCAGAGCTCAAGCTTCTGCAACCGGTGACACTTGGTGTCCATGACTTCCCACATACCACAAGAGGCACATTCCACTTGGCCGAGCTACCCTGCCATGCCTTAGACTTTACAAACTAATTATTGCTAGCCTAATAAGTAGAATAACTTATCGGATACTTGCCAATCAGCTTTACGGGCAGCCTTCTGGTACCTAATCCAAGTGATCATTTTTCACACAAGCCTAGGTAGACAGTATTGCAGAGTATTTGCCTGTGTGGAACATTGCAGCCAAGCCGAGTCAGGTTGGCACTCAATACACACACAACTTCACGTTGAAAGCTTGGAGATGGTAAAGCCAACTGCAGTAACCCCAGTGCACATAATCATCCTCATAAAAAGGTTTCATCTAGCTCTATCTACTCCATTAATGTAGAGCAGAATAATTGATTTTATTAGATTGCACACCTTCAGAGTTCCTAACCTCCAGTTCTCTCACTGCAATAGTTGAATCAATACATTATTTTTTCCTTCAATAAAAGGAATGGAAATCTTGGACAATTTTCCTCAACAGGCACTGTTGAACAGCACAGCATACCAGAAATCAGTAGAATGTCTGGACTCCCTGGTAGTCCTCAACATGGGGGGCAGACTTGGGTGTTGGCACAGGGAAAGGAAGATCATGCAAGTTGGGTCTTAAAGGCAGCAGCACCAATAAGGGGCAAGTACAGTTAAAGCCCCATGGGAGAACCATAAGGACTTTAGGTTTTCTTTTTGCATGTAATGGATCCTGACTGGGACCTCTGAATTTTTGGCACATTTTAAATTTACATATGCAAGAAGCTACAAGTTGCATGTTGGTCTTCACATTGTGGGCTAGAAATATGGTTATCCCACTTTGAGTGAGGGGCTTGCAATTAGTGACTTGCCAGAGTAGGTTCCGTCGAAGGTGAGCAACAGAAATTTGGTGCCCCCACCTCATTACCATAATTATAGCGTAAGACTGCTGGTTGCCTCTGCACTCAGAAGGGGGCCGAACAGCACTGTGCTGAGGGCATGTGGTGCAGCCAGCCTGCTGTACTTAAAGGCAGTCTATCCCTCTTAAAAGGGAAGCTGCACTGAATAATAATGTTACAATTTAAAACATGGAAAATGGAATATCAGGGCAGAGGGTTCCAGAGTGACAGACATAGTACTGGAGGTATTAGTAGTGGAGATGGGCAGGAGGAGACGTGCCATGGCTCCGTGTAGGGCCAGGAAGCCCTCAAGGCGCACCCTCAGAAGGGACTGGGAGCAGGTGGCCAGGGAAGTCAGTCAATTCCAGGCCCCTGGGATCCAAGGGACTTGGCAGCAGTGCCAGAAGGATTCCAATGATCTCACACGGGTGGTCTGGTTAATAAATGCATTTTCACATGACATTTCCTACCCACCAAACTAGCAACCTCTCAGTGCTCAATGCAACACACTCCCATTGCTCCCTGGCACCCAGGACTCATGCCCAACATCAAGATACTCCACTTTACCCTCACGCAGCCTCTATATACCTCCAGCTATTCAGCTATGGCAGGCACATCACCCAACAAAAGTGCGACAGAACCACTGATATTCTGTCCTCTCGCTTGCAGGACAAGGTGGCACAAAATAGAAGAGAGCAGAGCAGAATGAGCAGGGGACAGGCTGCATGCATCTCCTGAGTCCTATGGAGGAGATGGCTATCATCATGGGGCCAGCTGTGACAGCTGGTGGCATCCGTGATTCAGAACACATCGAGGGTGATGATATGTTCCTGCCTTATACCCCTTCTCAACTTCCACGCACCCTTGTCCTGCTATCTGGCATGAGCAAGCTGTTGTTGGTGTGACCAAAGACTTCTTGCTTCCCACCCCACGCCACTTCCCTCCACATCATCTTGAGTTCCTGCTTTAGCACAGCCACAGCAGCCCAAGGAAGAGAGCTATTTACAACACCAATGCCCTGTACAGTTGCAGCAAGACTTCCCTACTTATATACTCCATTGCCCCTTGCAATAAGAGGACAACATTCCATTTGCCTAATTATTTGCTGCACCTGCATGCTAACTTTGTGATTCATGCACAAGGATACAAAGATCCCTCTGTACCACAGCATTTTGCAATCTCTCTCTATTTAAATAATATTCCATTTTTCTATTCTTCCCTCCAATGTGGACAAACTCACATTTTCCCACATTATACTCCATCTGTCAAATATTTGCCCACTCACTTAACCTATCTATAATCGCTTTGCATACTCTGTCCTCCTCACAACGTACTTTCCTACCTATCTTTGTATTGTCAGCAAAATTGGTCCCTTCATCCAAGTCAATATAGATTATAAATAGTTGAAGCCCTAGCATTGATCCTGTAGCATCCCACTAGTCACAGTTTACCAACCTAAAAATGACCTATTTATCCAACACTGTTGCCTGTTAGTTAGCCAATCCTCTATCCATGCTATCCAGATGACCTCCAACACCATGAGCTCTGAGATTGTGCAGAAACTTTTTATGTGGCACCTTATCAAATGCCTTTTGGAAATTCAAATACATTACATCTCCTGGTTCCCCTTTATCCACCCTACTTGTTACATCCTCAAAAGAACTCTGATAAATTTGTCAAACATGCTTTCCCTTTCACAAAACCATGTTGACTCTGCTTGATGATTTTCTAAATTCCTTGATAATGGATTCCAGCATTTTCCCCAATGACAGATGTTAGGCTAACTGACTTATCGTTTCTGCTTTCCGTCTCCCTCCTTTCTTGAATAGAGGTGTTGCATTCCCAATTTTCCAATCTGTTGGGACCTTTCCAGAAACTAGGCAGTTTTGGAAGATTGCAACCAATGCACACTATCTCTGCAGTCAATTCCTTTAAGACCCTAGGATATAGGCCATCAGGTGCAGGGGACTGGTCAACCTTTAGTCCCATTAGGTTTCTTAATCACCATCACGAGAGAAAAAGTACAGTTTTAATTTCCTCCTTCCCTTTTGCCTCTTGATCAACTATTCTTGGGATGCTTGTGTCTTCCACTGTGACAACAGATACAAAATACTTGTTCAAAGTCTCAGCCTTTTCCTTGTTTCCTATTATTAATTCCCCAGTCTCATCCTCAAAGACACCAATGCTTACTTTAGCTACTCTTTTCCTTTTTATATGCTTGTAGAAGCTTTTACTATTTGTTTTTATATTTCTTGTTAGTTTATTTTCATACACCAACTTTTTTTTTTTAAGCCATCCATTGCTGGTTTCTAAAATGTTTCCCAATCTTCTGGCCGACCACTAACCTTCACAGCATTGTCCACCTTTTCTTTCAATTTGATACCATCCTTAACTTCCTTAGTTAGCCATGGAAGGTGCATCCTTCTCGTAGAATCTCTCTCAACGGTATATATCTTTGTTGAGAGTTATGAAATAGCTCCTTAAATGTCTGCCACTGCTCATCTACCATGTTACCTCTTAACCTATTTTCACAGTCCACTGTATCCAACTCTGTCTTCATACCTTTCTAATTGCTTTTATTTAAATTTAAAACACTAGCTTCAGACCCAGGTTTCTCACCCTCAAACTGAATGCGAAATTCTATCACATCATCATCACTCTTGCCTAGAGCATCCTTTTCTATGAGATCATTACATATGATCAGGTCTAAAATAACCTGTTCCCTGGTTGGTTTCACAATATATTGCATTATGATCCTGTAGTTTTTTTTTCCAGGAGGTATGCAGTGTGCCTTTAAGGCTGGAAAAGGATCAGTACTGCTTTATGGCAGCAAGTTCCAGGGACTGAGTCAAAGAATGCATTCGCTTTGCCGTAGGATACAGCCATTTGGAGAACAATGACAAAGATACAATGTTATTAGATTTATTAGAATTAGAACATTACAGCGCAGTACAAGCCCTTCGGCCCTCGATGTTGCGCCGACCTGTGAAACCATCTGACCTACACTATTCCATTTTCATCCATATGTCTATCTAATGACCACTTAAATGCCCTTAAAGTTGGCGAGTCTACTACTGTTGCAGGCAGGGCGTTCCACGCCACTACTACTCTGTGTAAAGAAACTACCTCTGACATCTGTCCTATATCTTTCACCCCTCAACTTAAAGCTATGTCCCCTCGTGTTTGCCATCACCATCCGAGGAAAAAGACTCTCACTATCCACCCTATCTAACCCTCTGATTATCTTGTATGTCTCTATTAAGTCACCTCTCCTCCTCCTTCCCTCCAACGAAAACAACCTCAAGTCCCTCAGCCTTTCCTCGTAAGACCTTCCCTCCATACCAGGCAACATCCTAGTAAATCTCCTCTGCACCCTTTCCAAAGCTTCCACATCCTTCCTATAATGCGGTGACCAGAACTGCACGCAATACTCCAGGTGCGGCCTCACCAGAGTTTTGTACAGCTGCAGCATGACCTCGTGGCTCCGAAACTCGATCCCCCTACTAATAAAAGCTAACACACCATATGCCTTCTTAACAGTCCTATTAACCTGGGTAGCAACTTTCAGGGATTTATGTACCTGGACACCAAGATCTCTCTGCTCATCTGCACCACCAAGAATCTTCCCATTAGCCCAGTACTCTGCATTCCTGTTACTCCTTCCAGAGTGAATCACCTCACAATTTTCCGCATTAAACTCCATTTGCCATCTCTCAGCCCAGCTCTGCAGCCTATCTATGTCCCTCTGTACCCTACAACATCCTTCGGCACTATTCACAACTCCACCGACCTTAGTGTCATCCGCAAATTTACTAACCCACCCTTCTACACCCTCATCCAGGTCATTTAATTTTTTTTAGTTTTTTTTTTAGTTTTAGTTTTAGAGATCCAGCACTGAAACAGGCCCTTCGGCCCACCGAGTCTGTGCCGACCATCAACCACCCATTTATACTAATCCTACAGTAATCCCATATTCCTACCAAACATCCCCACCTGTCCCTATATTTCCCTACCACCTACCTATACTAGTGGCAATTTATAATGGCCAGTTTACCGACCAACCTGCAAGTCTTTTGGCTTGCGGGAGAAACCGGAGCACCCGGAGAAAACCCGCGCAGACACAGGGAGAACTTGCAAACTCCACACAGGCAGTACCCAGAATTGAACCCGGGTCGTTGGAGCTGTGAGGCTGCAGTGCTAACCACTGCACCACTGTGCCGCCCATTTATAAAAATGACAAACAGCAGTGGCCCCAAAACAGATCCTTGCGGTACACCACTAGTAACTAAACTCCAGGATGAACATTTGCCATCAACCACCACCCTCTGTCTTCTTTCAGCTAGCCAATTTCTGATCCAAAGCACTAAATCACCTTCAACCCCATACTTCCGTATTTTCTGCAATAGCCTACCGTGGGGAACCTTATCAAACGCCTTACTGAAATCCATATACACCACATCCACGGCTTTACCCTCATCCACCTGTTTGGTCACCTTCTCGAAAAACTCAATAAGGCTTGTGAGGCACGACCTACCCTTCACAAAACCGTGCTGACTATCGCTAATGAACTTATTCTTTTCAAGATGATTATAACCTTATAATCTTTCTTATAACCTTTTCCAACATTTTACCCACAACCGAAGTAAGGCTCACAGGTCTATAATTACCAGGGCTGTCCCTACTCCCCTTCTTGAACAAGGGGACAACATTTGCTATCCTCCAGTTTTCCGGCACTATTCCTGTCGACAATGACGACAAAGATCAAGGACAAAGGCTCTGCAATCTCCTCCCTGGCTTCCCAGAGAATCCTAGGATAAATCTCATCTGGCCCAGGGGACTTATCTATTTTCACACTTTCCAAAATTGCTAACACCTCCTCCTTGTGAACCTCAATCCCATCTAGCCTAGTAGTCTGAATCTCAGTATTCTCCTCGACAACATTTTCTTTCTCTACTGTAAATACTGACGAAAAATATTCATTTAACGCTTCCCCTATCTCCTCTGATTCCACACACAACTTCCCACTACTATCCTCGATTGGCCCTAATCTAACTCTAGTCATTCTTTTATTCCCGATATACCTATAGAAAGCCTTAGGGTTTTCCTTGATCCTATCCGCCAATGACTTCTCGTGTCCTCTCCTTGCTCTTCTTAGCTCTCCCTTTAGATCCTTCCTGGCTAGCTTGTAACTCTCAAGCGCCCTAACGGAGCCTTCACGTCTCATCCTAACATAAGCCTTCTTCTTCCTCTTGACAAGCGCTTCAACTTCTTTAGTAAACCACGGCTCCCTCGCTCGACAACTTCCTCCCTGCCTGACAGGTACATACTTATCAAGGACACGCAGTAGCTGCTCCTTGAATAAGCTCCACATTTCGATTGTGCCCATCCCCTGCAGTTTCCTTCCCCATCCTACGCATCCTAAATCTTGCCTAATCGCATCATAATTTCCTTTCCCCCAGCTATAATTCTTGCCCTGCGGTATATACCTGTCCCTGCCCATCGCTAAGGTAAACCTAACCGAATTGTGATCAATTGACGTTTGTCTCAAAAGCCAGTCTTTTTAGCTAGTTTCACTTAACAGACACAGAAAGATAGCTGGACCAGCATGAACAGAACAGAGATCTCTGATAATTTAAACTGAAGGAAGGGAAGTTAGACTGTGACATTCTTTCATCCAAAAATATTCTAAAACCAAATTGATTCATTAAAAAGTGTTTTCAAGTTGTTAATTGCTGAATTCATCGCTGGAAAAGAAAAGCATCACTTCAACTGCTGAACTGGGCTACGGACTGTTGTACTGTTGAAGAACCTTTTTTTCCCATCAGATGGCGGAGAGAACTTCAAGCAACCTTGGACTGTTCCAAGTTGGAAGATTCTACTTCGGCAGGAGCGTAAATCTGCAAGAACACTCATTTTTTCTATTTTAAATGTTGTTTATATTTTAGTGTTTAAGAATTTAGTTTTTCTAATTAAACAGTTAATTTGTTGCTCTAAAGACACCTGGTTTGGTTAGCCTCATTCGGGGGTTGGTGGATGGTCAATTTGGCTGTGTCTTTCTTTAATTTGGAAAATTTAAAAATGATATGTTCGGTGATCTATGGAGGGACGGGACTGAATCAACAGTGCATTTCTCCAACCACAATCAATCAATCATATATTTTGATTGGGGCTTTGTCTTGAGCGGTCAGTTGTAACACCTGTTCAAAGAAACTGTCCAGAACGCACACTATGAACTCATCCTCACGGCTACCTTTGCCAATTGTTTTGTCCACGATTATTGCAATACCTTACTTACAAGCCCCGATTACTTCTTAGTTTACATAGCATAACGTCAGAAAGTGCCCCAAGGCACGTCAGAGGAGCGTAATCAGCCAATATTTGACACAGCCATAGGAGAAGGTATTTAAAGGTATATTATGTTCTCACATCGAACAACTTCTCATTTGACTTTACTCACTTCTTCAAAAAAGTGTTGCTATGGGAAACCATATGGGTCCTAGCTGCATCTGCCTTTTCGTGGGATATGGAGAACATTCCTTGCTTCAGTCCTACCCAGGTCCCCTCCATCACCTCTTTTTACAATACACGGAGGATTTTTTCAATGCAGTTTCCTGCTCCCGCCCCAAGATGGAAAATTTAAATCAACTTTGCTTCCAAATTCCACCCCTCCCTCAGCTTCAGATGAACCACCTCAGACTCCCATAGCTACCTTTAAAACACTTTCTCTTACCCTGCCTCTTTAAGAACTCTATTCATTCTCCCAGTTTCTCCTTTGTTCGAACGATGCAACCCTCCATACCAGTGCTTCCGATGTCATACTTTTATTTTATTTTTTTATTTAGAGATGCAGCACTGAAACAGGCCCTTCGGCCCACCGAATCTATGCCGACCATCAACCACCCATTTATACTAATCCTACACTAATTCCATATTCCTACCACATCCCCACCTTCCCTATATTCCCCTACCACCTACCTATACTAGGGGAAATTTATAATGGCCAATTTACCTATCAACCTGCAAGTCTTTGGCTGTGGGAGGAAACCGGAGCACCCGGCGAAAACCCAAGCGGTCACAGGGAGAACTTGCAAACTCCGCACAAGCAGTACCCAGAATTGAACCCGGGTCGCTGGAGCTGTCAGGCTGCGGTGCTAACCACTGCGCCGTCCAAAGGGCGGTTGAGGATTCCTCTCCTCCATGGTTGACAGGGCCCTTAACTGTGTCAGTTCCATTTCCCACACTGCTGCACTCACCGTACCCCCACCCACTACCTCCCAGAACCACAGTAGGGTTCCCCTTGCCCTCACCTCCACATGCACCGCCATTTCTGCCACCTCCAGCAAGATGCCAAACACCTTCCTCTTTGCTTTCAGCATTCCAAAGGGACCGATCCCTCCGTGACATCCTGGTCCATTCCTGAAATAAACTCCAACACCCCTTCCTTTTCCCCACAGCACCTTCTCATGCAAGCGCAAAAGATGCATCTGTCCTTTTATACCCCTCCCATCTCACCGTTCAGGGCCCCAAAGGCTCCTTCCAGGTGAAACAGCAATTTCCTTATACCTCTTTCAATTTAACGTAATGTATTCATTGCTTACAATGTTGCCTCCTCTACGTTTGAGGCGCCAAACACAAACTAGGTGACTGCTTTGTGGAACACTTCTCTTCAGCCTCCAAGCATGACAAAATTTCAGGTCACCTGTCATTCTAATTCTCCGCCCCATTCCAACCTCAATCTTCAGCCTCCTAGGCACTTTACAGCCTTCTGGACTCGGCGTTGACCAATTTCATATCAAAATCTCTACCCCCATTTTTTCCCCAGACGGCAGCTGTTGATAAACATAACATTAAAAAAAAAGGGAGTGTGCCATACAGCCTCTCAAGCCTGCTCCACCATTCAAGGAGGTCATGGCTTCAATACTACTTTCCTGCCTGTTCCTCATAACCCTCAACTCCCCGCAAGTTCAAAAATCTGTATCTCAACCTTGAATATGTCAATGACCCATCCTCCACAGCTCTCTGGGGTGGAGAATTCCAAAGATTCACAACCTCCAGAGAAAAAAATTCCACTTCATTTCCATCTTAAATGGGCAACCCCTTATTCTGAAACTTGCCCCCAGTTCTAGATTCCCCAAGGGGAAATATCCTCTCAGCATCTACCCTGTCAAGCCCCCTCAGAATGTTACATTTCAATAAGATCACCTCATTCTTCTAAACTCCAATGAGGATAGGCCCAATCTACTCAAACTTTCTTCATAAGACAACACTTTCACCCCAAGAATCGGCCTATGAACCTTCTCCAAACTGCCTCCAAAGCAAGTGTATCCCTTCTTAAATAAGGTGACCAAAACTGTACACAGTACTCCAGGTGTAATCTCACCAACACCCTGTACAGTTGTAGCAAGACTTCCCTTTTATACTCCACCCCCCTTGCAATAGAGGCCAACATTCCATTTACTTTCCTAATTACTTGCTGTACCTGGCATGCTAACTTTGAGTTTCATGTACGATGATTGCTTTTCCCATTTACACCTCCTCTAGACCTCTCGTTTCTTTATTGTCCTTTTTGCCTTGCACATCTAGTCATTTAATCTCTCCTGCCTTCCACCCTCAGACTTTCCCTTTTGTTCTCTCCCCTCCCCACTTTCCCTGCCTCCGTACTTGCTTAAAACTGGTTCAATCTCAACTTTTCCCAATTCTGATTAAAAGGTCATCAACTCAAAACATTAACTCTTTCTCCCCACAGAAGCTGCCTGACCTCCTGAGTATTGAGCATTTTCTGTTTTTATTTCAGATTTCCAGCATCTGCAGAATTTTGCTTTTTATTTAGATATTAGATGCCTTAATTAAAAGTTTGGTCGTAAAAATAGGAAGGAGAGGTTCAGGGCCTAGATAGCGGAATATAATGGGCCACCAATAATGGGGCAAAGGAGTTGAAGACCTGCTCGGGTCTGCAAAAAATAAAACACCCGACCCGAGCCGGACCCGGCCAGAGTCCTTCCATTTTTTCCCACACCCGACCATCAGTTAACCTACCTTTTGTTTTTCACTTTGTTGCTTATCTGCACAAGCTTAAAATAACTAAAAAAAAACACCTTTCTAGTCCAAAAATTAAATTAACATTGGAGCCACTTACCTGTGAGAGAGTGTCTGACCCGGCCCAACCCGAGCCCGAATGCCAGATCGGGGAGTGCAACCCGACCCCGACATGTCGGGTCCAGTCGGATAGCCGGCCCTTAAAAGGAGTGGAACAAGAGGCCAGAGTTGTAGGAACATTAAGGTCATGGAGGATTGCAAGGCTAGAGGAGGTTAGAGATAGGACGGACAAAGCCATGGAGGCATTTGAACATGAGAATGAGAATTCATTTTTAAAAAAAGAGGCATTGGTAGACTGGAAGCAAATGTTGGTCAGCGAGCACAAGAGTGATAGTGAATAAGATTTGGCGCAGGTGAGGATGCAGTTAGAGCTTAGAATAAGTTCCAGGTCATGGAGGTTGGAAAGCATCACTGTATCAAGCAGTAGATGGAAGGATAGGGAAAATAAAAGTGGGTTTAAAGAATGATGATATGAGAATAGAGAAAAAGGTACAGATTTGACTGAGGATTTTTGGTTCATTCCAAGTAACATGGAGCAGGACAGAAGAAAAGGGATTGCAATTTTGTGGTACAGAAGCAATTGTTAGTGGTTCTGGAGAAAGCCTGCTGTGGAGGCGGCTACTGGTTGCTTCACCTCATTTGCCAATCAAGATATATTGCAAGGGCGGGGGAGGCTTGGTGGTGGAGGGAGGTTGACAGAACAGCACTGAACACAGGTCCTAACTATAAGAACTAACAGTGTTCTGCAACAAGTACTGAAGCAGTAAATTCTCTCATTCAAAAAATGAGAAAAACCATGATTGTGTCCCTCAGGACCAGCGCCAGTTCATTTTTTTCAAAAAACAGGGGAAAGTTTGCCAGTGAACTGCACAAGACACTGTTAAGAGAAAGTGTGCACTAAGAACTCAGACACTGATTTGAAATTTACATAGCTGCATCCTCTTCAGACCCAGACAGGACCAACCACTTGAAAAGTCAATGCTATTCAAGCACAGAACAGGGAAAAGGATTAGTATCCATTTTTCCTGTATACTGTGCCCATTTTTCAGGTGTGACGTGGGTGTTGCAACATTTATTGCACATAGATGTAGTACACTTGGATTGCCGAAAGAGAGACATTCAATAAGTTGCCACATTAAAGTTTAATGTGCAATACAAGGGCTGATGGGAGTTGGGGATAATATATTCGCATGGATGGAGAATTGATTAACCAACAGGAAGCAGAGAATAGGGATAAACAGGCATTTTCAAGTTGGCTGGCTGTAACCAGTGGAGCGCTGCAAGGATCAGTGATGGGGCCTCCGCTTTTTATAATCTATATTGACTTAGAAGAAGAGACCAAGAGCAACATTTCCAAGTTTGCTGAGGATATAAAGTTAGGTGGGAATGTAAGCTGTGAGGAGAACACAGTGAGGCTGCAAAGAGATAAAGACAGGTTAACTGAGGTGGCAACTAGGTGGTAGATGGAGTATAATCTGGGGAAATGGGAAGTTATTCACTTTGGTAGGAAGAATACAAAAACTGAATTTTTTTTTTAAAAAAGCATGAAACTTTTAAATGTTGATGTTCAGAGAGACTTAGGTGTACTTGTAGAAGAACAGTTAGCATATGGGTACAGCAAGCAATTAGGAAGGCAAGTGGCAAGTTGACTTTTATTGCAAGGGGATTGGAGCACAAGAACAAGGAAATCTTGCTACATTTGTATAATGCTTAGTGAGACCAGACCTGGGGTCCTGTGTGCAGTTCTGATCTTCATATCCAGGGAAGGATATACTTGCCTTGGAAGCAGTAAAGCAAAAGGTTCATGAGATTGGTTCCTGAGATGAGAGAGGGTTGTCCTTTTTTTTGTTTATTTGTTTGTGGGAAGTGGGCATCGCTGGCTAGGCCAGCATTTATTGCCCATCCCTAATTGCCCTCGAGAAGGTGGTGGTGAGCTGCCTTCTTGAACCACTGGAGTCCTTGGAATGTAGGTACACCCACAGTGCTATTAGGAAGGGAGTTCCAGGATTTTGACCCAGTGACAGTGAAGGAACAGCGATATAATTCCAAGTCAGGATGGTGCGTGTAGCTTGGAGGGGATCTTGCAGGTGGTGTTGCCATGCATCTGCTGCTCTTCTCCTAGGCTGTAGAGATCGCAGGTTTGGAAGGTGCTGTCAAAGGAGCCTTGGTGAGTTGATGAGAGGCTGAGTAAATTGGGCCGATACTCTCCGGAGTTAAGAATGAGAGGTGATCTCACTGAAACATACAAGATTCTGAGGGGGTTTGACAGGGTAGACACAGAGGTTGCTTCCCCCTGGCTGAGGAATCTAGAACAGGGGCACAACCTCAGAATAAGAGGCTAATCATTTAGGACTGTGATGAGAAATTTTTTTGCTCACAAGGGTTGTAAACCTTTGGAACTCTACTCCAGCGGGTTGTGGATGCTCCATCGTTGAGGCTGAGACACAGATTTTTGGTCTCAGGGAACCAAGGGATATGGGGAATGTCTGCGAAGGTCGAGGAGTTGAGGCAGATCAGCCATGATCGCACTAAATGGCGGAGCAGGCACGAGGGGCTAGATGGTCTACTCTTGCTCCTATTTCTGTTCTTAGCCAATGATCCCGCTAAGCTGCGTGTGTGCGCGCAACCTTGCAGCAGCCTGAAAGGTAGTGCATTGGCCTTGTTCTGTAATAAATAATGTGCTTGCACAGCAGTGCAAAAACCATTTAAAAGAGACTGCAATTAAAAAAAAAGTCACGCACAGCAACTACATTTTAAAGCAAACATTGATCCTAGCTATGCCCGCATTTTATGTGGGATACGTGAAGCACCTTTTCCCAGTCCTACTCAGGTCCCCTCCCTCACCTCCTTTTCTAGTACATCCTTGCAGTTTCTTGCTCTCACCTTCAATTGGAATATATCAATGCCGCTTACAATTTTCTCCCTTCCCGCGCCTTCACGTGATCCATGTTCAACTCCTCCCTTCCCTTCCCTGACTGCTGTCGCCATTCCTGGGGATAGACTATCCACCAATATCTGCTATAAACCCATCAGCTCCCACAGCTACCTCAACTACACTTCCTTACACCACGCTTCCTGTAACGACTTTATTCCATTCTGACAGTTTCTCTGTCACATCTGTTCTGACGATGCAACATTTTATACAGGCATTTCCAATAGGTCTTTTTTATCAACTAAGGATACCCCCCAATGTGGCTGGCAAGACCCTCGACCATGTCCATTCAATTTCCCACAATTATGCTCTCAGCCCTTTCCCCTACCCCTGCACCCCTACTCACAGAACCATAATAGGATTCCCCTTGTCCTCACCTTCCAGCTCATCAGCCTCCACATTCAATGCATCATCCACTACTGCCACTACCAGACACTTCTTCCCCTCCCTTTTCAGCATTCCAAAGGGATCATTCCCTCCGCAACAACCTGGTCCACTCCTCAGTCACCCCAAACACCACCTCCCCTTCCCACAGTACCTTTCTACAACAAGCAGAGATGCAACACCTGCCTTTTTGCCTCCTCCTTTCTTATTGTCCAAGGTTCAAAATACTCCTTCCAGGTGAAATAGTGATTTACTTGTACTTCTTTCAATTTAGTATAGTGCAGGGGTGTCCAACGTTTTTGCGTGGAGGGGCATATTACAATTTTTGTTCTATATATAGAGGGCCAGTGAACTAATTTCGGAAAGATAAAGGCATTAAAATCTATCCTATCAAAACAACAACGACAACAACAACAAATGTGCATTTTGTGAAGAAGCTTTAAATGAGAAGACTAATTTATTGACTTACTTTATCATTTTTTTGACCACTGATTTGGTGACATACCTGACCTCTCCCCGCGCTCTTTGTATGTCTGTTATTCGTACCCACCCCACAACCCCTTCCTCTCCCTCTCTAGGACTAGGGGACACAGATTGAAAGTTTTGTGCAAAAGATGTGGGGGGCGGGGTGGGGGGGGGGGAGGGGAAATAGGAGGCGGCACTTTTCTTTTTTTACGCAGTGGGCAGTAATGACCTGGAACTTGCTGCCCATAAGCATGGTGGAAGCGGAGACAAATCAATTACTTCAACAGGAAGTTGGGTAGTCACTAGAGAGAAAGACTTGCAGGGTTACAGGGACAGATCCAGCAGAGTGGAACTGACTGAAACGCTCCGTGAAGAGCTGGCATGGACTCAATGGGCCGAATGGCCTCCTTCTGTGCCATAAATAAATGACTGTCTCTGCATCCCACCCCTTCCCACCCAATGTCTCTCTCTCTCTCTCTCCATCCAACCCCCGCTCAGTATTCCCCGCAGCCGTCATTTCCACAACTGGATACTTGCCATGCCTGTTTTATTTAGTTGGGGCAAGTAAAGGTGGGATACTGCCTAGTGTGCAGGATACAGGACATTTACCAAACCGTGAGAAAGCAACAGGGGTGGCTGATCCCAGGGTGCCTGCACTCCATTCCACTAATCAGCGTTAATGCCGCGAAGGCAGCCCCCATCAGTCACATGGTGACCAATCTCACACAGGGGTCCCCCACCCATCAGACACAGGTCCTACCTAGCCCCTACACCTGACGTACAGGGGAGCCATCAATCGGAGCCGAGTCACGAGCAGATTGACAGGCCAGATGCAATTCTTCGGCGGGCCAGATTCTGACATGTTGGACAACCCTGGTATAGTGTATTCACTGCTCATGATGCAGTCTCCTCTACACTGGGGAGACTGAACACCAATTGGGATGTTCTGCAAAGCAGTCATCCATTCAGTTCACAAGCACGATCCCAAGCTTCCAGTCACCTGTCATTTTACTTCTCTGCTCCACTCCCACTCTGACCTCAGTACTCAGCCTCCTACACTGTTCCAGTGAAACTCAATGCAAGCTTGAGGATCAGCACCTCATCTTTCGATTAAGCACTTTCCAGCCTTTTGGATTCAATGTTGAGTTCAACAATTTCACATCATAACCTCTGCTCCCATTTTCTTTGTTTGGTTTTGGACAGCAGCTATAAGGAATCTGCATTTTCCCATTAATAGCTCCTCTAGATACATCTTTTGTTTCTTGACTTGTTCCATTACCACTCTCTTTTGCCTTGTACCATCATCTCTTTTGTCATTTAATCTCTCTTGTTTACCCTATTATAGACCTTCCCTTTTGTTTTGTTTACTCCTTTCTCCATTTCCCCTGCCTCTATACTTAATAAAACTTGTTACATCTAACATTTTCCAGTTCTGATGAATTCAGAATTTTCTACTTTTATTTCAGATTTCCAGCATCTGCAATATATTGCTTTTGCATTACATGACTGACATCATCTAGCATGCTCAGTTAAGATTAGAACTCCCCTTTAGCATTGTAATGGGACTCAGAAGCAGATTTCCATTTATTTAGGCCTTAGAAAATGTACTTTACTAGTTAAAGAACCATATCAAGCATCACAGACATCACAAATAATGGCAAATTCTCAATAATGATCAGTTAACAAAAGCAAACGAAGAATCTAAACATTTTAAAAAAATAGGACACCTACCATTTGGTGATTATCCTTTTGGTGTGGTGAATTGAACAGAAAGGTGCTAAAGATGGGAATGTACATGCTGTCTGACAATATAGTCATGTAGGTCTCTGTAAACTCAAAGGCTGGTGGATGTTGCTGAAGTAACTGCCACACGCATTCCAAGAAGAGAAGAAATACTGGCACCTACGCGTCAAAAGGAGTTGCAAAAATTGTATTACTTTTGTCAAATCTTTTACCTTCTTTACAAGCAACATTTAAAATAACGATGCAATGACTATTTTCATCATCATTGTTATGACTGACCGCTCCTGTCAAAGCCTCCAATCAAAATATAACATTCTGATTGTGGTGGGACCAACGCACTGTTAATTCAATCCTGTCATTCCACAGATCGGCTAACATATCATTTAAAAACTTTCCAAATTAAAGAAAAACCCAGCCAAATTGTACCATCTATTAACCCTCAAATGAGGCTAACCAAACCAGGTGGCTTTAAATCAACAAATTAACTCTAATTAGAAGAACTAAATTCTTAAACACTATGAAGATATAAACAACATTCAAAATACTAAAAATTAGAGTCCTTGCAAATTTACAGTCCCAATGTTGCTCGAAGTCCTCACAGGATGTTGCTTTCCTTCTCCAGCGAATTTCAACAGTTAACGACTTGCAAACACTTTCAATAGGATCAATCTGACTAGAGTTTTTTGAGGGATAAAAGATGGTCACAGTCTAACTTCCCTTTCTTCTATTTAAATTACCAGAGATCTCTGTTTTGGCTTGATACTTTTAGAATTTTGAGAAGAATTAAACAGACTAAACTCCTATTCCTTCAGTTTAAATGGTAGAGAGCTCTTTTTCCAGGTGCTAACACCAGCTGTCCTCTGTGTCTGTGTCTTCTGTTGACACAAACTGTCTTCCTAGCAGCCAGTTCAAACTGAATTGTAACAAATGTATCGCATCAGGCTCACTCCCAGTGGCTATATCTATGGGAACGAGAATGCACCCTTTGAATCACAGTCTCCAAATGGCTGTTTCTAAAGCAACAAAAATGAACCTTCCTATAACTCATAAGGCTTGCCGGCTCTTAAAGCCATACTGATCCCTTGCATGCCTTAAAGGCAAACTGCATATTCTGAAAAAAAACTACAGGACCATGACATTATAAACTCACTTGACTTTCATAGATAAGACAAACTTGCTCTCATATTTCACAACTTTTCCGTTAACCCTACTCACTTTTTCCATATTAAAGGCGCTGCAATGGGAACATGTATGGGTCCTAGCTATGCCTTCTTTTTCATGATACATGGAACATTTTGTTCCAATCCTACCCATGTCCTCTCCTTGACTTTTCTTTCTGGTACAATGATGTATTGGTGTTGCTTCCTGCTCTTGTTCTGAACTGGAAAACTTTGCTCCTAACTTCCACCCCTCTCTTAATATTGCTTGATCCCTCTTAGACTCCATTTCTGGAGAAAAGTGGTTCACCATTGTCTACTACAAGCCCACCAACTCCTACAGCTAGCTCAACTGTACTTCCTCCATCTTGCTTCCTGTAAGGACTCAATTCTCCCAATTACTCCATAGCATCTGTTTCAATGATACCTTCTTCCACACCAGAACTTCCAAAATGCCTTCCTGTTTCCTTAGCAGAGGCTTCTCCTTCATAGGGGAAGAGAGTCCTCCACCAAGTCCATCCCATTTCCAGTACTTCTGCCTTAATCCCTTTCCAGAACAATGAAAGGGTCCCTTTTGTCCTTACATTCTACCCCACCAGGCTCCATATTCAACAGATCATCCGAAGCCACCTCCAGAATGACACCAAACACCTTTCCCCTCCCCTTTCAGCATTCCAAAAGTATCATTCTCTCCATTACACACTGATCCACACTTTAATCACCCACAACCCCGACTCTCCTTCCCACGCAGATGTTGCAGGAAATGCAACAAATACCCTTTCACCTCCTCCCTTCCCACTGGCCAGGGCCCCAAATACTACTCCTGGGTGAAACAGTAACTTGCTTGTACTTTATCCAACGTAGTATACTGTATTTGCTGCTTACGATGTGTTGTGCTACATTGGGGAGGCGAAACGCAGATTGAGTGATCTCTGTTCAGTTCGCAAGTGTGACTGAGCTTCCAGTTGCTTGCCACTTTAATTCTCCATTCCAATCCCACCTCTCTGTTCTCGATGCAAGCTCAGAAAATACAGCTCATCTTTCTGGCCTTGAGTTTAACAACTTTACTCCTTAACTTTAGACCTTAATTAGCTCTCCCATTTTCTGTTGGGGCACCAGGTGCTGGTAATCAAAGATGGCTGTACCAGAATCACTGGGAGTGGAAATGATGTGGGCTGGAGATCTCCCATTGGTACATGGCCAGGTGGTCCACACCACTGGGGTTCAGTTGCCTTTCTTCTGCCCCATTCCTGGGCCACGGGAGCCTTCTTCTCTGTGGCAGATTTTTCATGCTTCTCCTTCGCTGCTGTTGTCCTGTAACTATTTACACCTCCTCTGAACTCATCTTTGTTTCTATACTTGGCTCATCTCATTTTGCAATTTAATCATTCCTGCAGTCCACCCCATTAGACTTCTCTCTCGGTCTTTTCATGTCACTTTTCCCTGGCTCTGTAGTTGGTTAACAGACTTTCTCGAACTTCTTCCCAGTTCTGATGAAATGTCATCAACCTGAAATGTTAACTGCTTCTCTCTCCAGATATTGCTTGACCTGAAGGTTTCCAGCATTTTCTGTTAGATTACAAGCTTAGTTTAAAAACAAAGCATTTATTAAAGCAAAAGCCCACTGTGGAGTCATTTGCCCAGTTCTGGTTATTAAAAATTCTCATTGTTACTTTGGATGAAGGTTAAGATTCAAGTTCTTTCCAGTAAAAAACGGCTTTCAACAAATCTAAAAATCATCAAAATGCCTACATCACCACAGGAGAGCGCGCAACCGGATTTTCCTCTCGTTTCCCTAGGATCTCTTTCTTCCCCCCAACCACCACCACCCCACACCACCACCGCCCCCCCCGCCCCGCCCCCAAAGCAAATATCCCAGCTGAGATCATAAGCTCACGACATTTGGGAGAGGGGGTAAAAGAAAGAAAAAGGAAGCGAATGTTGGTTGTATTTCAGTAAAACTTTCCTCCAAATGTGATATTATTGGATACATCACTTGGCTGATATTACAAGTAATTCAATTTAAGTCTCGAGAATTGTTTCCCATTTAGCAAGTTACCTTACATTATGCAGAGATATTACTCAAAGTAGCCACTGTAATAGAGTTATACAGCACAGAAACAGGCCCTTCGGCCCATTTGGTTTAGTATATAAAAATTGGTCAAATCCTTGGTTTAATTCCACAAGCCGAGATGCAGCAACACACTAACATATCAAGCTTCTCATCCATGTCTTGAATGACAATTCCATAAATCTACTGGAAACAATTTTGAGACAAAGAACAAACTCCACTTAATATGTTACAAAACTGCATTGCACATCAACATTGGACACAGCTATCCAATTTAAATTTAGCACTGGAGAGCAATTACTCATGTCTCTTAATTATTTCAGCCTTACCTCTTTATCATTGCTTCGCAGAAGATTACATCGATCCAGAAAGCAATGGCAGCCCATCACCCACTCCTTCTGTATTAAACTCTGGAAGCCAGATATTGTTCTTAAATGTGGGTCTATGATCACCTGGACTAGACTAGCTATTAGACAGCACAGATCAGAGGAATTTTCTTCTGTATGAGAAAAGATAAGAACACACTTATAATGGGTTCTCTAATGTGAAGAAGCAGTTATGACTGGGGGGGAAATGGGGAAAGTGGAAGTTTTAACCCAAGTTAAAGGTTTTAAACAAAAAAAAAGGCTGATTAAATAAAGTGGAAAAAATGAACAAAAAGGTCATGGGCTGAATTTTACCAGCAGCGGCATGGCCTCAGTGCGGCCCCCCACTGCCGCTTAAGGGCGGTGCCTTCGTTTACATATTAAAATCAATGGAAATAAATTTAAAATCAACTTACCTTGCCCTGGCGGCTGTCCCACGCCAATATTACGGCCACTGGATGGAGGTCCCGTGCCTTTGGAACTCCATTTGGTTTCTAAGGCATGACACTGGTGGGGAGGCGGGGAGCAGTGAAATCTTCAGGTTGGGAGGGGTGTGGAGCAGGGAAAACTGCTCAGATTAGTTGTGGGGATGGTGGGAAGCGGTTCAGGGTCAAATGTTCTGAAGGTGGGAGAGTTAAAGTTTGTTACTTGAAAATTAGTTTTCTGGGGCTACAGTTAATTTTATTTATTGAGAACTCATGGGGGGGGTGGGGGGGGGGTAAGAGGGCATGGGGATGGGGGATGAAAAGTTTGAGTAAAATTTTATTTCAAAAGATTTGTGCAATAAGTCCTTTATACATTTAAAATTTACATGAAGGGCTTGAAGCACTTTAAAAATGGCGCTGGAACAGTAGCACCGGACACCGTTGCTGGGGACGGAGCAGCCGCCCCCTCTAAATCATCGGGGGTGGCCGCTCTGCCCCCTCCAATTAAATGAGCCCCCCTGCAAAATATTGCGGGGGCGCAGCAAAGGCACGTGCATGCCTGAAGACCGCCAGCATCTCAGTGCGCTGCCACGATTTGCGGTGCACTCAAGTTTCAGCTCCATATGTCCCAAATTGTATTTTTCAAGATCAAACAAAATATGGCAATGTTGCAGAACTCAATGTTATGCAAAAGACAAAGTAATCTAACTCTTCCTTACCCACAAGCACCACAGATGTGTTTTTATACTCCAGGCATTCAACAATATCCAAGGCTTTCTTCAGACATTGCCTGTGAAGGAACACAGCCCACATCTCATATTGGAGCAACTTATTTCAGTTTTTTTTTTTATGAGCAGAAATTATCTTTAAAATATCAATGCCATCTTCCAATTATCCTTCAATGCTTTTACCAGCAAGGAGAAAATTATGAGCCCTGTTTTTGGGCACACGCAAATGGAAACGTGAAAAGTTGGCCCAATATTGGGCCATGGGCCTTATTTTCTGCACGAGCTGTCGGCATCTGCTGCAACTCCAAAAAGGGGGCTCATGCATTTGAAGAGTACAAATGTCAGCCTGCTTGCCTGGCTAGCAATGCCAAAGACAAGTCTGGGAAAGCAGGAAATGGCGGTGACTGAGTCCGGGGCCATTGGTGCTGCCCCTACTCCAAAAAAAAAAAGACAGCTGTTAAAATTTACATTAGAAAAAACAACTTTACTTTTAATTGGTAGTACCTCTACAATGCTGAGTGGCGCAGGCCTGATGTCTGCCCTGCCCATCATTGCTCAATTTCTGTAAGGGGACTCAAAACAGGCATTAGGCCCTTTATTTACATATGCAAGGTACCCACCCAACTCCTCCACCACCACCCCCCACCCCCCCGCCTATTTCAGCATGCTACTAGGTACACCTGACCCAATTTCATGTAGAATGTTTTCCAGATGTTCTTGGAGCACAGAACTGGGTCTCATTGCCTCTTTATGCCTGTAAACCAGGTGCAACAAGGTTCAAGTTCTACATTTTTTACTTCACGTTATACAAGCACATTTACCTTGGATTACCAGTAGGCAACAAGCTGATAAAGGGCAAGAATAATACATTTTGCTCAAGCAGACAAGATTTAATTACTCCAATAACTCGTTGGGGGGCGGCAGGGAAACTAAAAGTCAATACAATCTCAAATCTGGATTTACAAACAAACAGAAAAAGTTAAAGTTTTACCAAAAAAAATTTAAAAAAATTTACATTTATAAATCCAGTTTACAAAATAATGTTTAAACCCAGGAGGTAAAATTAAGAAATTTTTTTTAAAATTACCATTTCAGTTCAGTACAAGTGCAACCCTACACCTTTAGACAGAAGTAGGGGGAAAAAAACAGAAAAATTTTCATTGAGAGAGATTGTGTGGCTTATTGTACACCTCCATCTAGTTGTTCACTCTTGGAGGCAATTTTTCTGTTGTGTTGTCTGTCTGCCCTTATGACTGGAAACCTCTATGTTGTGGGCTATTGAAAAATTATATTTTGAATGGAAGAAAGCTGGATGATGTGGCAGAACAGAAATTTGGGAGCTCATGTTACCCACTATACACTTGTGTTTTCATGCACTACAAAAGTGGTTACAGTTCAAAAGTACTTTATTGGCTGGGAATGATGTGGGACAATCTGAAGTTGTGAAAGGCACTATACAGTAATACAAGTTTCTCTAACAAATTTGTACAAATCAAAATGATAGCCATGCATTAGCTTTTTAGACTAATGAACAAATTGCCAGGAAATACCCATTTATCCAGGGATTCAATTTAAACAAACAAAAAAAGCTGTTACTTGTTACTTCTGAAAATGGTAGAGAAGTATATATCATTTCCATGGTCTAGGAACTGTAGAGCTGTAAAAAATATCCCTTCAATTCCATCAGTTGCGACTGGGATTACTGTCCATTAATGAAACACAAGATTAATATTCCCATTTTTCAAATTTTTAACAACCTAACAATATCACTAGTTGTTAGCAAATTTTATTGCTATGTTTCGAGCCACTGGTTCAGTCCTACTCTCCACTATGCTATAGAAGTGTAATTTTTATGAGGTTTTGCGCTAGTGAATAATTGCGCCATCCAAGCCTCAGTCGGCTTCTGTGCATGGATAATGTCAAACCACATTTTCCAACTTCACAAACTATGAACACATAAATCCCCAGGGCCTGACCAGGTGTATCCTAGGATGCTCTGGGAAGCAAGGGAGGAGATTGCTGGGGCCCTGGCAGAGATTTTTGTATCATCGTTAGCCATGGGTGAGGTACCGGAAGACTGGAGGATAGCTGATGTTGTGCCTTTATTTAAGAAGGACAGCAGGGATAAGCCAGGGAACAACAGGCCGGTGAGCCTTACATCAGTGGTGGGAAAGTTATTGGAAGGGATTCTGAGAGACAGGATTTATATGCATCTGGAAAGGCATGATCTGATTAGGGATAGTCAGCATGGCTCTGTGCACGGGAAATCATGTCTCACGAATTTGATTGAGTTTTGAGGAGGTGACCAAGAGGATTGACAAGGGCAGGGTGATGGACGTTGTCGACGTGGACTTTAGCAAGGCCTTTGACAAGGTCCCTCATGGTAGGCTGGTCCAGAAGGTTCGAACACATGGGATTCAGGGCGAGCTAGCCAATTGGATACAAAATTGGCTTGGTGATAGGAGGCAGAGGGTGGTAGTGGAGGGTTGTTTTTTCTGATTGGAGGCCGGTGACTAGTGGTGTGCTGCAGGAATCGGTGCTGGGCCCTCTGTTGTTTGTCATATATATTAATGTCTTGGATGTGAATGTAAGGGGCATGATTAGTAAGTTTGCAGATGACACCAAAATTGGTGGTATAGTGGACAATGAAGAAGGTTGTCTAAGGTTACAAGAGGATATAGATCAACTGGGAAAGTGGGCAAGGGTGTGGCAAATGGAATTTAACGCAGACAAGTGTGAAGTGATGCATTTTGGGAAGTTAAAGCAAGGCAGGACATATACAGTGAATGGCAGGGCCCTGGGGAGTGTTGTTGAGCAGAGACCTTGGGGTGCAAGTACATAGTTCCCTGAAAGTGGCAACACAGGTAGACAGGGTGGTGAAGGTGGTGTATGGCATGCTTGCCTTCATCAGCCGAGGCATTGACTACAAGAGTTGGGACGTCATGTTACAGTTGTACAGAACGTTGGTTAGGCCGCATTTGGAGTACTGTGTGCAGTTCTGGTCGTCGCACTACAGGAAAGATGTGAATAAGCTAGAGAGGGTGCAGAAAAGATTCACAAGGAAGTTGCCTGGTTTGGAGGGCTCGAGTTATAAAGAGAGAGATTGGATAGGCTGGGTCTGTTTTCCCTGGAGCGAAGGAGGCTGAGAGGGGACATGATAGAGGTATATAAAATTATGAGAGGCATAGATAGGGTAGATAGCCAGAGTCTGTTTCCCATGGTAGGGGTGACTAAGACTAGAGGGCATAGATTTAAGGTGAGAGGAAAGAGGTTTAAAGGGGATCAAAGGGGTAAATTTTTCACACAACGAATAGTGGGTATCTGGAATGAGCTGTCTGAAGTGATGGTGGAGGCAGTAACAGTAGCGACATTTAAGAGGCATCTGGACAGGTACTTGAATGAGCAAGGCATACAGGGATATGGAATTAATACAGGCAGGTGGGATTAGTATAGATAGGCATTATGGTTGGCATGGACATGGTGGGCCGAAGAGCCTGTTTCCATGCTGTACGACTATGACTCTATGACATAAAAACAATAAAAGTGCATGTGTATTGTTATGAGTGTTTCCATTTTGTTTTTGTTGAATTATGAGGATTTGTGTTTTAAAATTGTCAAAAGATTCCATAGATGGTGGAACTTTGGGTTTCTTTTTAAAAGAGAGGTTATCAGAAGGTCTTTTGGACTGAGCTTGTCGTTACTGGAAGATAAATACCCAGCAGGGGGTTTTTGGACTTGGGGAAAGATGTTTACAAAGAAGTGACAGGTCAAGATTTATAAGGGTCAGGAGGCTTGACTCTTGAGATATTGTATTTGGTTTCACTTTGGACAGTGAGTTGGGATATGGACAATGGTTTGAAAAGACAGTTGGAGAAAACTTGCCAAGGGAGCAAACCCCACCACAGCTCTTTGAAATGCCTGCCAGTTTTCCATTTCTTTGAGAAGTATAAGAAACTGCCCAAAACCCCTGTTGCTGCATTTTTCCTGGAAAGCCTGCCCAAACTGATCTTCAACGTCACCAGGCAAGAACTGTTCTAGGAAGATCCCAGTGACTACCGTCCACGTGTATTTGGGATGCCAAACAAAACATATCTTCTCTTTTTTTCTTCAAGAATTAGCAACTATCTGGCCAAAGTATTCTTTGTGCCTGTTTTTTGGTAATAGAGCCCTAAAGAGTAACTCTCTGTTTTAAAGGTTAACCGGTGTATGTGTGTGTACATGCGTGAGGGGCTAAGGTAAAAAGGGAACTTTTATATTTCAATCTGTGTGTTAGTGCTTTGCTTCATTACTGGTTATGTTTTGTTCTTATAATAATTTTGTTGTTGATTAAAGAAACCTGGTTGGTGTATTTTTTTCTGGGATAAAAATAGTCTATGACTGTATCGGTAACTAGAAAAACAGTGCACTCCTCCCACCTCAGTCATAACAGTATTGAAATAAAATAGGAAAGGTTAAACAAAACCCCAATAGGTGAAGCAATGTGTTGAAAATACTGCCGCTGGATCTTAAGAGAAGCTTTTCTTTCTGGTCTGCAATGATTGAAATGCTATACACTTCTGCAGCAGGCAGATAAGCATTCAGCTCTAGTTTATGACATCACTTCTTATCAGCTTTTTGCATTACAAGAGACTGAATGATGGAAAGCTCCTCTCTTCTGTGGCATAGCATTTCATTATTCAACATGCTAAATGTGCACTGTTGAAAACACTAGTGTACAAAACCCATACAAACAATGTGGTTTATTTTATGCCCTATGTTTTGCATATTGGAATTTTGGTATCTTTTAAACTGAGCAAGGGATGTTCTAACAACTACCTCTTTTGGAAGAGAGCAAAAAAGCTGTAAATATTAAAATACAAAATGAACTGAACAGTTCAGGCAAGCCAAAGTTTTCTTAATTGGCAGCCACAGAACAGAAGTAAGGAACAGTATATTTGCCAAAAAAAAAAAAGTTTTTCCAGTGAATTCTCTTTAGCTCTAATGTTCCTGTAGTATTCCAGCAGAGGCAAAAATCCTTTTTCTTTACATGAACAGCAGAAATTATGTTTGATAGCATTATGCTTTCAGTGTAATTTCACTTCAATTAAATGTTAAAACGTGCAAATGTTCGATGAAAGAAAAAAGATCTACAATAGAAAAAGTTATATTGGCTTTAATTATGACAGGATTAATGAACCAACTGCATTGCTGCAGTGTTAAATATTTTTGCTTTAGCACCTCCACCCAATTATACTGATGGATTCAAGAAACAAACTACACATAAATCATGATTTAACAAGAATACTGGATAGATGAACAAACCTGATAACTTCCAGCCAGTTTGCATTCTCTAAAGCAGACAGCCATTTAATGTCAGACTCCCAGAATTCAGCAGCATTATCTGGTCAAGAACAATTATTATTACATAGAGCTGAATATATCTACATCAATACACAAGTTTACCCGATTAGGCAAAAAAAAGGAGAGGAAGGTTTCAGATTGCAATTTGACCTCATTCATACCAAAGTTTTTTAAATGTGTTAAGTGGGTTCTGTACATAAAGTTGAAAGAGCTAAGATTTTAGGAAAACAATGCTAACCCTGTTTTATTTATGGCTCGGACCATTTAAATAGCAAACATTTTAAAACCAAATGTGAATACTTAGGCAAAACAATTGTTCCAGTACACCTTGGAATGAAAAGGACTCCTAGATACTAGGTTCAATATATTTATCATGAGTCAACTGTAGCTTTAATGTCCAGAATGGTTCAACATACCCCAACTACAAACCAATAATGACATGTTGTGGTGTTAAGGCTAGACAGTATATACACTTAAACACCAAATATTATTTTCCTTCAACACCCATTAGCACACTTAAGGTTTAAATCAGTATTCAAACCCTATATAAATTTACCAGTGAACTGATCAGTATAATTTGTTTAAAAGCAAATCAACACTTTTAATTTCAATTACTATGGCCGGAATTTTATGCTAGACGGACGGGAGCTGGACTCCGACGTAAATGTCGGTGCCGATCCCGCTCCCGCCCAGCCCGGAGATCTGTCCCGTATTTTACAGATCCCCAAGCTTTAATTGGCCCGAGGCGGGACTTCCACACACTTGAGGGAGGAGGTCCCACCTCAGTGAGCTGCCGGCCAATCAGCGGGCTGGCAGCTCTTAGTCTCAGCAGCGCCACAGGGAGCGGATCTTGGATTCCGGGGTTGGGTTGGGAGGCGGGGGTGGCTCTCAAATCGGGCCACCTGTGCTATAGCTGGGCGGCCTTTCACGTTCCCGGCACACCTGCTTACCACGGGTAAAATACCTGTGGAGGCAGGCGAGGGCCCTTGAGTGGTTGTTAGGTGGCCACTTAAGGCTCTTGATTACGGAGGTCCGGCGGGGTGGTGAGAAGTGGCCCACCCGAGGGCAAACTTGGTTGGAGGCGGAATCGGGGCGGTTAAGCCTCCCGGAGCCTGCCGCTCAATTTTACGCTGCCACCCCCCGACCCCCCACCCGACCCGCTGGGGCGGCGTAAAAGTCCGGCCCATCACTCCATGAAGAAATGAGGTAAAATTAAACTAAAAATCCTTTGTTTACAAAATAAAAACTATTTTAAAAAGTTGGTGATGAGGAAGATAAAGCTAATAACCATTTTCAAGCTCAATGTGAAATTTAATCGGGCTCATTTCAAATGAAAATATCTGAATGCTTTTAAACAGAGTAGAACTGCTCATCGTTGCAGATTAAGTATTATAACTACTGTGGTTCCCAAAGTTAGTTTACCCAGCAGGAACAGCTGCTTAAATCTGCTGTAAGAAGCCTGTATTTCCTGCAGAGTTGGGAGAGTGGCTGAAAGGATCTCAGTTCTGACTGTGTGATTCAAGCGATGGGTTTCTCCGAGCATTTGGAACAGCCTGCAAAATCAAAAAGGAGTATAACCATTAGATTAGATTAGTAATAGTCACACAAGCCAGATGTGCAGGCAGAACATTTTAAATTGTACACACTTCCAAATGCTGCACATACACATACCCTCACCCCAGGTATACACATGTCGAAGGAATGGGGAGAGATCCTGGGGCAGACTCCACTGGAACATTTAAACACGGAGGTAGTTGATTAGATTTTTGAACATACAATAAACAAAAGATACAAGTGGCATTTGAAATTTTGTGGCCTGAAATCAAACAAAGTCCAGATTAACAAGTACCATCCCTCTGTATTGGCAAAAATCACTACTCTATGTTGACCACCGCTGAGAGAAGCAAAGGCACAGAATGTATTCCTGAGGTGACGTTCCTGAAAGTTTTGCATGGACTTCAAGTGCTAGCACAAATAGTGGCTCCAACGAAACTGGCTAAATCCAGAAATGACAGAGCTGTCAGACTGGGCCTGCATTGGGTGGCAAGGGAACCAACATGAGCACTTGACCTGTATCTCATCAACCCAGATCTACGATCACATTCGTAGGAGTGCTTGTAGAACAGAAACTGCCCTTGACATCAATGCAGCATTTGATCGAGTATGGCATCAAGGAGCCCTAGCAAAACTGGAGTCAATGGGAATCAAGAAAAACTCTCTGCTGGTTGGAGTCATACCTAGCACAAAGGAAGATGGTTGTGGTTGTTGGAGGTCAATCAGTCCCAGGACATCACATCACTGCAGGAGTTCCTCAGGGTAGTATCTTAGGCCCAACCATCTTCAGCTGCTTCATCAATGGCCTTCCCTCCATCATAAGGTCAGAAGTGAGGATGCTTGCTGATGATTGTACAATGTTCAGCAACATTCACAACTCCTCAGATACTGAAGCATCGAGTGCCCATATGCAGCAAAACCTGGGCAACATCCAGGCTTGGGCTGATAAGTGGCAAGTAACATTCACACCACACAAGTGACAGGCAATGACCATCACAAAGAGGAGAATCTAACCATCTCCTCTTGATTTTCAATGGCTTTACCATCACAGAATCCCTCACTATCAACATCCTGAGGGTTACCATTGGCCAGAAACTGAACTGCACCAGCCACATAAATACTGTGGCGACACGAGTAGGTCAGAGGCTAGGAATTCTGCAGTGAGTAACTCACCTCCTGTCCCCCAATACCTGCTCACCATCTACAAGACACTAGTCAGGAGTGTGATGGAATATTCTCCACTTGCCTGGATGGGTGCAGCTCCAACAACACTCGAGAAGCTCGACACCATCCAGAACAAAGCAGCCCACTTGATTGGCACCCCATTCACCACCGACGCACAGTGGCAACAGTGTGTACCATCTACAAAATGCATTGCAGCAACTCACCAAGGCTTCTTAGACAGCACCTTCAAATCTGTGACATCTACCACCTAGAAGGACAAGGGCAGCAGATGCATGGGAACACCTCCAAGTTCCCCTCCAAACCACACCATCCTGACTTGGAACTATATCACCGTTCCTTCACTGTCATTGGGTCAAAATCCTGGAACTCCCTTCCTAACAGCACTGTGGGAGTGCCTACACCCAAAGGACTGCTGCAGTTCAAGAAGGCAGCTCATCACCACCTTCTCAAGGGCAATTATGGACGGGCAATAAATGCTGGCTTAGCCAGCAATGCCCACATCCCATGAACGAATAATAAAAAAGCTCTTGGAGTCCATATCTCATCTTATAGAATCACAGAATGGAATCTATAGAGTGCACTGTACACTGCAGCAACACAAGGTTATTTATCACAAAACCTCCAAGTCCCCTGGCCTCTACCACAAAGAAGGTAAAGAGTAACAAAATCTTGGGAACACCATCACCTCCAAGTTGCCATCCAATCACACACGCGGTCATGACTTCGACGGACATCACTGACCCTTCATGGACACTGAGCCAAACTCCTAGAATTTACAACTCCATCAGCACAAGAATTGCAGCAATTCACAAACACCCATCACCGGCTTCTTGAGGCAACTTGGATCAGCAATAAATGTCACCATGCCGATGTCCCAAAAGCAAAGTTTTAAAAATAGTTGTGCAGCATTGAATTCAATTTTATATTTGTTGAAAAACTTGCAACATTTTGTGAAAATGTGACTGCCTTTCTTTAAACTATGTACAAACGTAGAGTTACATTTTGCAAATTTTGATTCCATCCCCTTTTCTAAATTAAAAAGCAGTAACGCATCAAGGTTTTGAAATGTCAAATTACAAGAACTTTGCTCTGGCAGATTATCAATGTCATCTTAACCTCATCGTGACATTAGGTTATTGCCTACAACATGCTGCAAACAGTTCAGAAAGTAAAGATTCATTTTTTGTTTGTGTGCTTGGTTTATTTTATTCAGACTTTTCTTCTGCTAGAGAGGAGTCATGGAAATGATGTACTATTAGCTTGACACTGAAAGTGGCAACGCAGGTGGATAAGGTAGTCAAGAAGGCATACGGCATGCTTGCCTTCATCGGTCGGGGCATAGAGTATAAAAATTGGCAAGTCATGTTGCAGCTGTACAGAACCTTAGTTAGGCCACACTTAGAATATTGCACGCAATATCCTGTCGCCACACTACCAGAAAGACGTGGAGGCTTTGGAGAGGGTACAGAGGAGGTTTACCAGGATGTTGCCTGGTCTGGAGGGCATTAGCTATGAGGAGAGGTTGCAAAAACTCAGATTGTTTTCACTGGAACGACGGAGGTGGAGGGGCGACATGATAGAGGTTTACAAAGTTATTAGCGGCATGGACAGAGTGGATAGTCAGAAGCTTTTTCCCAGGGTGGAACAGTCAGTTACTAGGGGACATAGGTTTAAGTTGCGAGGGGCAAAGTTTAGAGGGGATGCGCAAGGCAAGTTTTTTTTTTTTACACAGAGGGTGCTGAGTGCCTGGAACTTGCTGTCAGGGGAGGTGGTGGAAGCAGATACAATAGCGACGTTTAAGAGACATCTTGACAAATATATGAATAGGAAGGGAATAGAGGGATATGGGCCCCGGAAGTGCAGAAGGTGTTAGTTTCGGCAGGCATCAAGATCGGCGCAGGCTTGGAGGGCCGAATGGCCTGTTCCTGTGCTGTACTGTTCTTGCATATCATGTAAAATTGGTTACACTTTCCTGAACATTATGCTGACAGGAAGAAAGCAAAAAAAAATTAAAATGTCACGCAGCAAAAGGCACCCTTCCAATTTGAAGCCCAGCTGTATATTTTTACAGACATATATAAACTACTGACCTGTCAACCCAACCTTTGTCCATTTGTGAAGTGCTGTCATCAGCTGTTTCAGGGAGAGCTGCCATCTTCAACAATGCACAGCCACTGGAGTGAGACCAGCACCAAAGCTGCACAGGGGTAAGTTAGAAATATTGTAAAAATGCAATATATTATTTTTTAAAAAGCACTGATTAAAAATAAAATGGGGAGAGACAACTTGTACTACTCACAACCAGAACAGGACTGCATGTGTCTGAGCTCACCTCTCGGGAGGAAGCTGCATTTATACATGACCATGTCCCATTACACGTCATAGGTATAAAGGATAACAGACACCAAAAGCTAAAGAGCAATAAATTAGGATGGTCATAAAGTGGTGGGGGTGTAAGGAGGATGGTTTAAGGAGTAAATTCCAGAGCGCAGGACTTGGTAGTTGAAGGTACAGCTAATAAAATGGTTAACAAAAGGGTAATGCACAACGGAGCCTGACATCTAAAGGATAGTGTTCAGGGTTGAAGGGTTGCAAGCAGCAAGTTACAGATAGAGTGTGCAAGGCCATGGAGCGATTTAAGCAACAGGGTAACAAAATGAGACAGTGGGGAACAGGGGGCCAATGTAGGTGAGCGAGTGTGGGAGTTTTTTTTCCACATTAAATTTTGGTCACTAAGATCATTGGAGAGGGTGGAAGAATTTCCTTTAGGGACATTTTAAAATTGCACTGCCCAGACAATGTATCTACAGCAGTGTGACAACATGTTCATGCATTTTAATAGTTCAAGCACTTTGGTAGATTTCTCCAGAAAGGACTTCCCACTAGTTGCTCACTCCATTCTGAAAGCAGGTTATGATGATGATATGAATTCCAGCCCACCAAAAATTGTGTTTGAAATACTGTGCATGTTTGATTCAATTTAGAAGTACATAAATTATTTTTCATTCCTGGTCCAATATCAAAGAGTACCAGGGATGTATCTTGGGAAGCATATGTCCAATTTACCAATCCTTCTAAGGGCAAAAAAAGAAGTTCCGTGGAAATTAGGTAACTGTCATGTAACGTTGGATCATTTAACAATCAGGCCCTGTTTTTCTATGAATAATGGGTACCACCATTTAAAGAAGCAAGACAACAGTATATATTAAATGTCTATATAGTACTAGCCCAGAAGCATTATACTTTCAGAATCTGTCCAGAATAGGCGATTAAGTTGCATGACGCATCAAATGTTTTTTCATTAAAGCAGAGCAAGGTTAACATTGAAAATGTCTGATCTTCAAGCGAATGGAAGCCATAAAGTTATTACAGTTTTCTCAATAAATTTCAATAACATGGTCAATCATTAACCTATTGTCATGAACATACACTGCCAACAGTAAAGGGTTTCAATTTTGAAGCCATACACATAAAAGAAAGCATTCCCTGGTGATTTTAAAAAGGTTGGATCCTAATCTTGTATTCAGGTAACATATTAAGCTTGTTCAATGGTTTTGATTTGTCCTAAAGCATCAGTTGCTACTTTAGAAGCGCTCCTAATGATTGTTTATATCTTCCTTATAACCAGGTTATGCTACAAGTGATTATTCGGTGGAGAAGGAACTTCAAAAATGCTTAGATTGCAGTGTTAATGTCTTAACACAACATGACACCATTTTTACTGTAGGAGTAACTAAGAGCTTATTTGGTTAGGCAACATTTTAAGCTTCCATGAACTAAAATTGTTTGAAAATAAATGTGAATCAACACTGTAAAGAAAAAAAAAGAGTCCATATAATACCAATTAGCCGAATTGCAAAAGTTGATTACATACTATAAAAGATATGAGCAATTTGGATCTGTTCAGCCATATATGCCAATAACAATTATTAAATATATCAAGTTGGAAGTAGCAGCATGTCATAGTTGTGATATTATAAAACTAGAACTGCTGCATACAGCAGTTTCTATTTATAGAAATAACCATTTCATCTTAGACTCGAGGTGGTTAAAATTCATATTTGGCAGGTTGTAAAATGGGCATCAGTAGATCGGCTACCCATAGAGATCACTCCCTCACCCCCAGATTTTTCTATTTAGAAAGGAAAATCAGATGGAGTGTAGAACAACTTGTATTTATATAGCACCTTTAAAATAGCAAAATGTCCCACGGCACTTCACAGCAGCATTATCAAATAAAATTTGATGGAGTCAAATAGTTTAGTTTAGTTTAGAGATACAGCACTGAAACAGGCCCTTCGGCCCACCGAGTCTGTGCCGACCATCAACCACCCATTTATACTAATCCTACACTAATCCCATATTCCTACCACATCCCCACCTGTCCCTATATTTCCCTACCTATACTAGGGGCAATTTATAATGGCCAATTTACCCATCAACCTGCAAGTCTTTGGCTTGTGGGAGGAAACCGGAGCACCCGGAGGAAACCCACGCAGACACAGGGAGAACTTGCAAACTCCACACAGGCAGTGCCCAGAATTGAACCCGGGTCGCTTGGAGCGGTGAGGCTGCGGTGCTAACCACTGCGCCACTGATGATCAAAAGTTTGGTCAAAAGAGGCTGATTTTAAGGGCTGCTTTAAAAAAAAAGGGAGATGCAGAAAGGTTTTGGGAGGGAATTAAACAGTTTAGGACCCAGGCAGCTGAAGGCACAGCTACCAATGGTGGAGCAATTAAAATGGGTGATATGCAAGAAGGTAGAATTGAAGAAGTGTAGATATCTCAGAGAGCTGGAGGCAGTTACAGAGACAGAGAGGGGTGAGGCCATGGAGGGATGTGAAGAAAAAAGGATGAGTTGCTAGACCAGGAGCCAACAGCACCCTTGCCTCCACTATTAGATTAAAATATTCAAATTAACAGGTGACTTGCGGCAACGTTGCTCATTCTATTACACCTGAATTGCTGTATAAGCTACTACCAGTCCTCTGTACCTGCATTAAAAGGGGACAACTGTCAAGAACAGACTTTGTGATGAAAAGGTACTGGTGGCATTAAGTGGGGGGGGGGGGGGGGTGGTAAAAGGTAACTTGAAAAAACAAAAAGCAAACTTACAGGAATTCCTTTTCCTTTGTATTTCCTAATGTCATCATCAGCAACAGATAAAGGAACAGCAAAGAACTGCGGAAGTCTGGAAGCAAAATAACCCAAATAAGTTTTGAAAATATAAAGTTTATGAACAAATGACAAACAAATCTATATAGTGTTTAAACAATGCCCCCTTTACTTCAGGGAGATGCTACAAAGTTGAAATATCTTTCCTTCCCTTTCACATTTTTGATATCCGACTCCCCAAATATATACACATTAATAGAACTGTATAGACCATTGTGCAGAACTAGTTCTCAGCTATCTACTTAATCCCCTGTCCTTTTCCCATATTTTTCACTTTCCTTTTAAAAACTACCGTGGATTCAACTTCCATCATGGTTTCCAATACAGCGCTCATGTCCTAACAAAACTTCAATGTAAAAACGTTTCTCCCAACTTCTCTGTGTTCTTTTGGTGATTAACTATTAACTCAAACTGTGGAAATAGTTTTTTCAGACTTACATCATTAAAACCCCACATGTTTGAACCTCTCTAGTCTCTTCATAACTAAAGCCACTTTTCCAGATACCATCGCAGGGTGCACCTTCTGCACATGACCTGGATATCTTGACTAAAAGAAAGGCACCCAAAACTCAATACAATATTCTAACTGTGGCCAAACCAATATTTTGTACAGCTTTAGAATTACTTCCTAGTTTCTTTTTTAAAAAATTGGATTACCCCACCCCCTCACCACATTTATAAATGGGAGGGAAAGAACAGTGATTACATCAATCAGACCAATTAAACAAAAAATAAAGAAGGACCTTCTCACAAAACTGAGGCAGGACTTTAGTTTGCATCTGGCCATAATATATCCAACCTGGGGAGAGTTCGAGGTGAAATGAAAAAGTGCAATAAACTGAAAAATCACTTCATTTCCCAGCATCAAGATTATTCACTTTAGATACAAATTCAAACAAAGTCAGCCCAGTTTTCAAGTCTTCACATGGAACTACAAAATATAATACTGTTTTAATAGAACTGCATAAAGTACACTTTGGCCAGAGGGGCCATATTTAGTATGGTTCAAATTTAAGACCTTACACAAATGCAAAGTCTCCTTCATGTAACTTTTAATGTCAGATGTACAGAAGTCACTTGAAATTTATTTAAGATCCAGCAAGTCAAAAAGTACTGAGGACACAAGTTCCCTTTTTAAGATACATGAACAAACAAGAACAGCAACCAGCTTAAACTTTATAAGGAATGAAGTTTGGCAAAAGGCAAGTGAAATTTTTAAAATAAGGAATTACACTGATAATTTAATACTCAGTAATTGTGTCATAACCCATATCCTTCCCTTTCCCCAGATGGAACAGAGGGTTACAGTATTTAACACAGTTGAGCAGTGTACCAGCATCAGTGAAGCAGAGAAAACCAATGTCGCAGAGCAAAAGAACACAAGTATGATTCCCAACCTAGAGAGTTCATGTTAACCAGACTGTACAGGAAACACATGCCAGAGGAAGAAGAAAGGGGACAGGGTGGAAAATGATTCACACATTAAATGGAAGGTGAGTCATTCCAGAAACCAGCTAAACACAGCACTAGCAGCGTTCTTAATTCAAATCTCAACTGGTATATGGCTCATTAAGTTCAAGAGGAGAGATAAAGCAAAAATACAAGTGAGAAACAGTGAGTGGGCGAGACAGTCCCATCAACCCTAAATTTCTTACAGGTACACCTCCATATAGTTCAACATAAAAAAAAAAGTCAAATATTTAACGGTTTCCACATTATATTAGCAACTTAATGAGCAGCATGTTTCAGCACGCTTAAGTTAATAGCAGAATGTTAAGAAATTGTATACTTGCTTTGGCAACTCAGCTGGGTCATCTGCTCTGGAGTATTAGGTTATGACAAGTCTATTTTCTTTGCTTTTAACTGACAGGAAATGCATTCAACAAGCAAGCTTATACGATTAAATTAAACATTTAAGGACATGACATTCAAAAATTTAAGAAAAAAGTTAATATGTCCAACCAAAGCTAAGCAGCAATCAGAATGGCCAAGAGAAACTACATAACCAACACATAAAATATACAAGTCTGAGGAAGTTATGATAAAACTATATAAATCACACACCTTGATTTTTGTGTCCTGTTCCGATCATAGACACAAAGGAAAAATTCAAGTATTGGAGTAGGAAGAGGCAAAGGCTGATCCCTAGTGTTAATGGTCTACAAAGATGAGAAAGAACCGGAAAAAATCTGGGCTTTTCAGCCTTGAAACGAAGTGCCCAAGAGGTGAACTTAGAGGTAGAGGGAAATAAAACAAACCTGCACTTATGTAGTACCTTTCAGAACCTCAGGATGTTCCAAAAGTGCTTCACAAATAAATTTTTGACATGTAGTTATTGTTGTATTTTAGGGAAACATAGCAGACAATTTACACACAAATGGATGGATTTTAAGCACCTGCTGCTGGGAACAGCGGCGGGCAAAAAAAGGCAGCCCACATGCACAAGGCATCTCCCCACGGCAGCTCATTTAAAAGCCCCAGTCGACCCTCACCCACCCCCCCCCCAAATGACATGGAGGGGGTGCGGGATGTCCGATGCCAGCAACATAGTCAGCTGCCTGTGCGCAGGCGCTTTTTTTTTTTTTAAAAAGGGCAGTCAGCCCTGCCGCCTAATTAAATTTCTAAAGGGAACCACCCCCCCACCAGTCAAATCAAAATTCTATCATCCCTTTGCCACCCCCAAATAACAATAAAATTAAGTAAAAGCAAAATACTGTTGATGTTGGAAATCTGAAATAAAAACACGAAATGCTGGAAATACTCAGATTTGGCAGCATCTGTGGAGAGAGAAGCAGAGTTAATGTTTCAGGTCAGTGACCCTTCACCAGAACTGACAAATATTAGAAATGTAAAAGGTTTACGCAAGTAAAGCGGGAGTGGGGCAAGAGATAACAAGAGAAGGTGTTGATAGGACAAGGTCACAGAGAATAACTGACCAGGTGGTCATGGAACAAAAGGCAAATAGTATGTTAATGGCATGCTGAAAGACAAAGCATTAGTACAGAGAGAGTGTCAATTGACAGAAAAATGAACAGCCCTGGCCCCAAGCACAAACATGAAAAAAAAAGTGGGTAGGCACAGGAGAAACAAACTAAAATAAAATAAAAAATAAAAAAGCAAAAAGAAAAAAATAACTAAAACTAAAAATAAAGAGGAGCCCGTGATGCTCTGAAATGACTGAACTCAATGTTCAGTCCGGCAGGCTGTGGCATGCCTAATCAGTAAATGAGATGCTGTTCCTCGAGCTTGCGTTGATGTTCATTGGAACACTGCAGAAATCCCAGGACAGAGATGTGAGCACAAGAGCAGGGGTGTGTGTTGAAATGGCCAGCAACTGGAATAAAATTAAGTATGTGCCCTCTCCACTACCCCACCAAAACACTTAACTTTCAAACATGACCTTCCCCCCCACCAAACTGAACAAAACTTACAGTTCACCTTTTCCCACCATCCCTTACACTAATGAAAGTTTGAACCCCCACCATCACTAAAAATCTCACATCCCCCTCCTTTCCCCACCACTGCGGTGCCCGCTTTCCCCAGACGGGGAAGTAAAGATCGCGGCCCGACCGTTAGATCGCAGGTAAGTATAAGTGTATTTAAATGTATGCATTTAATTAATTACCATGTTAATCCAGGTCCTGTCGCCCAGTGGCGGGGGAGCCACCACAGAGCCTCCCCACCGGGAAGATTGGGTCCGGCCCTCCCAGCGTCAGGCTCCATGGCGGGCCACTGCTGTAACGATCTTCCAGCCTCTCCCTCACCACGGAGCCGGACGTCGGGGGCCCTATAAAATCCATCCCAAAGAGCTCCCATAAATAGCAATATGATAAATAAGCAGATAATCTGTTGTTGGTGGAGGGATAAACATTGGCCAGAATGCTGAAAGAATTCCCATTCTTCAAACAATTCCAAGGAATGTCTTAAATTCACGAGGGCTGAATAAGCCTTGGTTTAACATCGCACCCAAAAGATGGTTCTCTAACAGTACAGCATTGTCAATACTGTATTGAAGTTAGAAAAATTTAGAGAGAGGCAAATCTTTTAATTTGCATGAGGACAAGAGGAAACATGTTCAGATTAGTAAAGGCAAAGTTTAGGACTGAAGATCACAAATTTATTCTTCATAGAAAGATCAATAAAAATAGGGAATGAAGTCCTGGATAGAGCAGTGGAGACAAATACCCTGGAATCATTGAAGAATAAATTTGATTCTGCAGTACGAGGATTTCAGTGTTATTTGGATAGAAGCACATACATAAGCACTTCTCCAAATCAAACCAGAAAATAACTGTCTGAGACCTGAATTATTTCGAGTTCAGCATCTGTTTAAAACATCCATTACTAAACAGCAGCAAATATTTTCAGTCAAGAAGAGAGAGAGTTGGATTTAGAAAAGTTTCCTTCCTTTTACAGACCTACATCTGGGCCTTGCAGCATTGAGGAATTGTTATGTGGTCAGCGCTGCTGTCTTTCAGATGAGACATTACAACAAGGCCAACCTGCCCTCAGGTGGGCCTAAGCAACCCTATGGCACTATTCAAAGCTGCGGGTGGGAGGAGATGGAGGAGAAGCTCTCCCTGTGTCCAGACCAACATTTACCCCTTAACCAATTATCTGATGATTTATCTCATTGCTGTTTTTAAGACAATGCTGTGCACAAATTAGCTTCTGGATTTCCTTACAATACACTGATACCACTTCTGGGGCATCCTGAGGTTATGAAAGATGCTATATAAATGCAAGTCCCTTCTCTTTCTTTCTGTGACCTTTGATTGAATAATCAAGTTATTGTGATGTGGGCACCTTTTTGGCAGTGTGCTGTCAGGTTCAGACTTAAGTGTCCCTTTTTTGGAGGCATTTTTATATTCCCTTTTGTGTTTTGCAGGGGACAGAAGTAGTATATTTAGTCAGGTTTTCTTTTGCTGTGCATTCCCAGTTGGAATTATCCCGTATGATCTACAATAACTAACAGCTAACTACTCACCTGGTGCTGATTTTGTAATTTTCATTCATGGAAATTATTCTGTAGGTTAGTAGGCCTCCAGTGCGATCCAGCTCCACTTTCCAGTCATTTCTAGTTTCAAACATTGTGGTCGGAGGTTCCTCTTCTATTCCTACGGGACCCACTGGAAGAAAAGTAACTTTTCATTGACTGAGACGCACACTTCTGCAAACTAAATACCTATGCATACGCCACCCATCATCACTTCCCCTAGGCAAAATTTAATTGCTATGGATCGTTATGGACAGACTTTAGCACTGAAAGTGCTGTGGAGTTCCACTCAAGAAGGAGATTTTTTTTTAAAAGTTAGAATTTCAATTTCAAGTAATGTTCTAATTCTAATTTAGAATTCAAAAAGAGAAAATGGATCAAGTAGTAAAGAACTGCCAAAAGGTTCAGATTCAGCAATATACAAAAATAAATATTTATAGAGGGACTAAGCACAATGTTATTTGTAACTGAAAGCAAGTTGCCCCAGTTCATGACGAAATGGAACTGTAGCCCAGTGTGTGCACCTCAAATATTTTAAAAGTGTATTTTTGATGTTAGGCTTGCAAATACTTTTGCATATCTTGAGCTTCTACTTAACATTCTTTCAAGTATTCATTGCATACTGCTTCCCTAGCTTAAAGCTAGCTTTTTAAACTCCAAACTTACAGCATTTAGCCAAACATTGTTTAAGAGCATTTAAAGCAAACAGCCATTTCATCCAACAGGCCCATGTCAGTGCTCACACTCCACACAATCATAACATACTGAACAGACTCAAATATTGCAAGAAACTGGTGGAAGTAACTAACTTTGTGCACATTACAGGAATCATCCTACTTTTTATTCCACTATTTTGGTGCAAATTCCCTGATGCTCCAAATAATTAAGGCAATGCATAACTAAGCCAGCAGGTACAAGCATGCGGATGTTGAATGAGAAGTTGATGAGACAGCCAATATTCACCGCAAGGTAAATACTGCCCACCCAAACCGAGAGGACATGATAAAGGATAGCAATTTTGGGATACTGGCAAATAGATCAGTGAAGCCTCCACAGACTGTGCAGTAACAGTAAAGACAACAAATTGGATAGAAGTGGGCCATATAATCAGAGGAAGAGAGCATAAATGCTAAGAGGTCAGTTTGTAGAGTGCTGGCCCAGCAATACCTGGAGTATACAGCATTCTAAGCTTCATTAATAGGGGCACAGAGTATAAAAGCCAGAACGTTACACTAAACTTATATAGAACACTATATAGGGTAGGCGGTGGCGTAGTGGTATTATCACTGGACTAGTAACCCAAAGACCCAGGGTATTTCTCTGGGGACATGGGTTCGAATCCCACCACAGCAGAAGGTGGAATTTGAACTTAATAAAATCTGGAATTAAAACTAGTCTAATGATGGCCATGAAACCATTGTCGATTGTTCTAGAAACCCATCTGGTTCACTAATGTCCTTTAGGGAAGGAAATCTGCTGTCCTTTCCTGGTCTGGCCTACATGTGACTCCAGACCCACAGCAATGTGGTTAACTCTTACATGCCCTCTGAAATGGCCTAGCAAGTCACTCAGTTGTACCTAACCGCTACAAAGTCTATAAAAAGGAATGAAACCTGACGGACCACCCGGCATCGACCTAGGCACCGGAAACGACAACGGCAAACCCAGCCCTGTCGACCCTGCAAAGTCCTCCTTACTAACATCTGGGGGTTTGTGCCAAAGTTGGGAGAGCTGTCCCACAGACCAGTCAAGCAACAGCCTGACAGTCATACTCACGGAATCATACCTTACAGACAATGTCCCAGACACTGCCATCACCATCCCCGGGTAGGTCCTTTCCCACCGGCAGGACTGACCCAGCAGAGGTGGTGGCACAGTGGTATACAGTAGGGAGGGAGTTGCCCTGGGAGTCCTCAACATCGACTCCGGACCCCATGAAGTCTCATGGCATCAGGTCAAATATGGGCAAGGTAACCTCCTGCTGATTACCACCTGCCGCCCTCCCTCCCTCAGCTGATGACTCAGTACTCCATGTTGAACACCACTTGGAGGAAGCACTGAGAGTGGCAAGGGCACAAAATGTACTCTGGGTAGGGGACGTCAATGTCCATCACCAAGAGTGGCTCGGTAGCACCACTACTGACCGAGCTGGCAGAGTCTCAAAGGACATAGCTGCTAGACTGAGTCTGCGGCAGGTGGTGGGGGAACCAACACGAGGGAAGAACATACTCGACCTCGTCCTCACCAATCTGCCTGCCGCGGATGCATCTGTCCATGACAGTATTGGTAGGAGTGACCACCGCACAGTCCTTGTGGAGACGAAGTCCCGTCTTCACATTGAGGATACCGTCCATCGTGTTGTGTGGCACTATCACCGCGCTGAATGGGATAGATTTCGAACGGATCTAGCAATGCAAAACCGGGCATCCATGAGGCGCTGTGGGCCATCAGCATCAGCAGCAGAACTGTACCCAAACACAATCTGTAACCTCATGGCCCGGCATATCCCCCACTCTACCATTAGTTTCAAGCCAGGAGACCAACCCTGGTTCAATGAAGAGTGCAGGAGGGCATGCCAGGAGCAGCACCAGGCATACCTCAAAATGAGGTGTCAACCTGGTGAAGCTACAACCCAGGACTACTTGCATGCCAAACTGCATAAGCAGCATGCGATAGACAGAGCCAAGCGATCCCATAACCAATGGATCAGATCTACGCTCTGCAGTCCTGCCACATCCAGCCGTGAATGGTGGTGGACAATTAAACAACTAACTGGAGGAGGTGGCTCCACAAATATCCCCATCCTCAATGATGGGGGAGCCCAGCACATCAGTGCAAAAGATAAGGCTGAAGCATTTGCAACAATCTTCAGCCAGAAGTGCCGAGTTGATGATCTATCTCGGCCTCCTCCTGAAGTCCCCAGCATCACAGATGCCAAACTTCAGCCAATTCGATTCACTCCGCGTGATATCAAGAAACGACTGAAGGCACGGAATACTGCAAAAGCTATGGGCCCTGACAATATTCCAGCAATAGTACTGAAGACCTGTGCTCCAGAACTTGCCACGCCCCTAGCCAAGCTGTTACAGTATAGCTACAACACTGGCATCTACCCTGCAATGTGGAAAATTGCCCAGGTACGTCCTGTACACAAAAAACAGGACAAATCCAACCCGGCCAACTACCGCCCCATTAGCCTACTCTCAATCATCAGTAAAGTGATGGGAGGTGTCATCAACAGTGCCATCAAGCGGCACTTGCTTAGCAACAACCAGCTCAGTGATGCTCAGTTTGGGTTCCGCCAGGGCCACTCAGCTCCTGACCTCATTACTGCCTAGTTTCAAACACGGACTAAAGAGCTGAACTCAAGAGGTGAGGTGAGAGTGACTGCCCTGGACATCAAGGCAGCATTTGACCGAGTATGGCATCAAGGAGCCCCAGCAAAACTGAGGTCAATGGGAATCAGGGGGAAAACCCTCCGCTTGCTGGAGTCATACCTAGTGCAAAGGAAGATGGTTGTGGTTGTTGGAGGCCAATCACCTGAGCTCCAGGACATCACTGCAGGAGTACCTCAGGGTAGTGTCCTAGGCCCAACCATCTTCAGCTGCTTCATCAATGATCTTCCTTCAATCATAAGGTCACAAGTGGGGATGTTCGCTGATGATTGCACAATGTTCAGCACCATTCACAACTCCTCAGATACTGAAGCAGTCCGTGTAGCAATGCAGAAAGACCTGGACAATATCCAGGCTTGGGCTGATAAATGGCAGGTAACATTCATGCCACACAAGTGCCAGGCGATGACCATCTCCAACCAAAGAGAATCTAACCATCTCCCCTTGACATTCAATGGCATTACCATTGCTGAATCCCCCATTATCAACATCCTGGGGGCTACCATTGACCGAAAACTGAACTGGAGTAGCCATATAAATACTGTGGCCACAGGAGCAGGTCAGAGGCTAGGAATTCTGTGGCGAGTAACTCACCACCTGACTCCCCAATACCTGTCCACCGTCGACAAGGCACAAGTCAGGAGTGTGATGGAATACTCTCCACTTGCCTGGATGGGTGCAGCTCCAACAACACTCAAGAAGCTCGACACCATCCAGGACAAAGCAGCCTGCTTGATTGTTTGTAGATGGGATGCCATTCATTCCCTCCACCACCGACGCACAGTGGCAGCAGTGTGTACCATCTACAAGATGCACTGCAGCAATGCACCAAGGCTCCTTCGACAGCACCTTCCAAACCCGCGACCTCGACCAACTAGAAGGACAAGGGCAGCAAGTTCCCCTCCAAGTCACACACCATCCTGACTTGGAACTATATCGCCGTTCCTTCACTGTCGCTGGGTCAAAATCCTGGAACTCCCTTCCTAACAGCACTGTGGGTGTACCTACCCCATATGGACTGCAGCGGTTCAAGAAGGCAGCTCACCACCACCTTCTCAAGGGCGATTAGGGATGGGCAATAAATGCTGGCCTGGCCAGCGATGCCCATATCCCGTGAATGAATAAAAAAAAACTAATTTGGCCTCAACTGGAGTATTATGTTCAGTTCTGGGTGCCATACTTTAGTAAACAGGTGAACAGATTGGAGAAAGTGCAGAAAATGTTAATAAGAATGGTTCTAAGGATGAAGTACTTCAGTTACGTGGTTAGATTGGAGAAGTTGGGACTGTTTTCCTTGAAGAGAAGGTTGAGAGGAGATTTGATCGAGGTATTCCAAGTCAGGAGGGGTCTGGACAGAGTAGTTAGGGAGAAACCATTCCCATTGATGGAGGGATCGAGAACAAGAGGGCAGAAATTTAAAGGTAACTGGCAAAAGAAGCAATAGCGACATGAGGAAAAGCTCTTTCATGCAGCAAGTGGTTAGGATCTGGAATGCACTGCCGGGGAGTATGGTGGAGGCTGGTTCAAATCAAGGCATTCAAGAGGGAACTGGATTGTTAATGGAATTGGGAGAAGGCCGGGAAGTGATACTTGGTAAACAGCTCTTTCAGAGAGCCAGTGCAGACATGATGGGCTGAATGGCCTCCTTCTGTGCTGTAACAATTCTGTGGAGTACTATGTACAATTTTGTTTACTGTACAAATAAAGGCATTGGCATTGAAGGCAACAGAATTGATAGCACCCATGTTATGAGGAAAGAATTCAGAAGCTGGAAACCTTTACACTGGGGAAGGCCCAAGGGTGATCTTATAGAAGTATTCAAGATCCTAAAGGGTATGGACAGGATAAATATCTTAGAAGAAATGGGTGAAAAGGGAGTTAAGATGTCACTAATTTATGCACATGGTGATGAGTGTATGTGTATGGTTTGCTACAGCAGGCAGGAGCTGTTTTGTCTTGTAAATTCATTCATGGGATTCCATCAGCAAACTGAATAAATACTTGGGGGGGGGGGGGGGGGGAGGGGGGGGGGCAGGTTTGACAAGTATTGTGGGATATGACATTTCCTAGACACTGGGATCAGCCAAACGGTCTACAATAGTTTTTTCTGGTCTTGTACATTCTTATGCAAGACTGGAGAAAAAGTTAGATAGATAAATGCATTTTCTTTTTCTTCTATCAAAAGAACAATTTTTTTTCCTAAAAATATGCTTCTGAAGTAAAGATTGTTTTGTGCAAGAGAAGGGTTATCTGTACTGAGGATATGAATATTTTTTCTCCCTCCACATACACTTTTAGTATCCAAAGTCACCAAATACTTTCAGGTCAGGTCAGTTCAGGTCAGATAAGAGTAATGTGCCTTGGAAAGCAAGCCACAGGGAGATATCTTTCACTACACCAGTGAGAATTTTCAATTTCCCACAACAATCACCCATGTGACATTGGAGGAAGATTAAATATAGTCTCAATCAATACATAATTAGGGACATAGAAACTTTAAACAGAAATGGGAACTATTTGAATGGCGCCAGCTCTTCATTGTATCCTTGGATAATTCTTTTTCTAAATATTTACCAAATTAGTTGTTTAAAATGAGTTAATAATTTGACTCAGTAGCCACTTGTGCTAAAGCAATTCATGTTTTATTAATCTTCTGAATTTTCTCTAAACTTTCCTCATGTCTCTTATTAGCAATGTACCAACCAATTTTGATCATCTCTATTAAATATCCCCTTCAGATTCCGATGTCTTTCATGACTTCACTCTACCAAATGTATCCTTTCCTTGGTGCCATCCTAGTTATTGGAGCGGTAACATGAACAGAATCCGGCTGGCTGGATTCAAACTCAGGCCACAAAGATGAAAGAGCAAGGAGACTGGATGTAATAATGGACCAAAACATAATACTTTCAAGGTAAGCATGTTCAGGTCTGTTAGAATAGTCCACATATGAATCAAAGCAAAAAATAAGAGTAGGAGAAGCAAAAAAGGATTTATATGACATTACCTTTAAGACCACCTGCTGCACCGACATAGGAGAAAGCAAACAAACATTTTAAAGATGTTTGATCCAAACAATGATGAACTATTCCCTGGATCAGCTGAAGGAAAAAGAAAAGGAGGATTTGTCAATACATCTATTAAATTTTAATGACTTTTTGCAGGGGGTGTTGGTGTGTAGGAAAGAGATAATGATGGATTAATATATTCTCTCACCTCAGTGGGCCAGAAGATAAGTAGACAAAAAGATCAGAAACTCATTGAACAAAGTAATTTTTTTTTTTTTAAAAAAGGCTACACTTTCTATAAAAAGCACACAACATACTTTTCACAATAAATAAAACCAGTCTAATTTCAAAAGATAAGAAATGCGGGAACCACTCAGCGGGTCTGGCAGCATCTGTGGAAAGAGAAGCAGAGTTAACGTTTCGGGTCAGTGAAGAGTCACTGACCAGAAACGTTGAACTCTGCTTCTCTTTCTGCCAGACCTGCTGAGAGGTTCCAGCATTTCTTGTTTTTATTTCTGATTTCCAGCATCCGCAGTATTTTGCTTCAAATTTCAAAAGAGCCTCTCTTTCTATCTTTACTTAGTAATAATTCCCTTATCCCCTTCCTTGGCCAATACTCCCATCTGCAACCAACCTGTTCTCAGGTCTCTCCTAATCTACTCCAAAACAGAGTGCTTAAAAGTCACACAAAGATGATCCAGGATAACTTTTCACTCCTGCGGAAGTACGCGTTCTCCGCTTGGCACTTCCCCACAGATGAAACCAGAAATTTAATTTAAGGAAAAATCACTAATGTATAAACATATCCTACTCCTCCATGGATCATCTTCGTACCCAACTTCACTAGTTATAATTCTTTATGTTCTCCAGCAAGCCCTGCTGGAGTATGTACTATTATAAGTCATACGAACATACGAATTAGGAGCAGGAGTAGGCCGCTTGGCCCCTCAAGCCTGCTCCGCCATTCAAGATCATGGCTGATCGGATCGTAACCTCAACTCCACATTCCCACCTTGCCCAGATAATCTTTCACCACCTTGCTCATCAAGAATCTATCTACCTCTGCCTTAAAATATTCAAAGACTCTGCTTCCACTTTGAGGAACAGAGTTCCAAAGACTCTCAACCCTCAGAGAAAAAAAATCTCATTGGTTTTAAATGGGCAACTCCTTATATTTAGACAGTGACCCCTAGTTCTAGATTCTCCCATAACAGGAAACATCCTTTCCACATCCGCCCCGTCAAGATCCCTCAGGATCTTATGTTTCAATCAAGTCGCCGCTTACTCTTCTATCCAGCAGATACAAGCCCAGCCTGTCCAACCTTCCCTCACAAGACAACCGCCCATTCCAGGTATTAGTCTCGTAAGCTTTCTCTGAACTGCTTCCAACACATTTACATCCTTCCTTAAATAATGAGACCAATATTCTATTAGCTTTCCTAATTACTTGCTGAGACGGCATACTAACCTTTTGTGATTCATGCACTAGGACACCCAGATCCCTCTGCATCTCAGAGCTCTGCAATCTCTCACCATTTAGATAATACGTTTGCACAGCCAAATGCGTGAGGTGGCACATTTTGGTAGGAGGCGGCAGTAGGCCACATTCTCCTTACAAAGTAACAGCCTAAGGGCAGGGTTCTTAGTTTTGGGTCAGACCCCAATGTCAGGGTCAAATGCAGGTCCCAAACCTGCAGCATGTCATGAGAAGTCACCCGACCTGGATTTTGGCTGGATTGGCCAATTAGTGGCTGGGTGGGGGGTGGGCACGCTCACCATCGAATTAAGGATGGCAGACTGGCTCTCAAAGGCTCCATCAAGGCACCCACTCAGCACTTTTAAAATATTTTACATTAAAAAATGGTCACAGCTGCCAGACCACCATTGTGGAGGGGAATCTCTCCACTGGGCAGCCTGTGACTACAGCTGTGGTCAGGTAGGCTTGGGCTTCAGTCATCCTGCAGCACTGCCCAACACCCAATAAGCCTCTGATCAAGGGCCTTAAATTTAATTACCTTTTAATTACCGTAACAATTACCCACTGCTTGGGGGTAGGATGGTGCCAGCAAACTGGCACAGCGGCTGGCTGCGTGCAATTACATGCCCGCATACCTCAGTTCCCCCCCTCAGACAAGATTTTGGTGCCAAAATCTTGCCCTAAAGTGTGGTCGAGGGACCCGGGGTACACATTCACAAATTATTTAAAAAAGCACCATAAGTTTAAAAAAAAAAAATCACTAGAGCTCATTTTTAGTGGCATAGAATTGAAAAGCAGGGAAGCTATGTAAAGTTGCATCGAGCCTTGGTTAGACCCTTGGAGTATTGTGCAGAGTTATGGTCTCCATATTACAGAAAGGATAGGGGCACAGGAGGAGATGCTAAAAGATTTACAAAGATGATACCAGAACAGGGAGGTTATCACTAACGACGTGTATTTGTATAGCATCTTTAGCGTAGTTAAATGTCTTAAGGCACTTCACAGGAGAGTTAAATGGAATTCGACACCAAGCCACATAAGGGGATACAAGGATAAGTGACCAAAAACTTGGTCAAAGAGGTAGGTTTTAAGGAGGAGAGCAAAGTAGAGAGTTGGGGAGGTTTAGGGAGGGAATTCCAAAACTGTGGGCCTCGGTAGCTAAAGGCACAGCCAACAATGGTGGAGCACTTAAAATAGGTGAAGTTCAGAATTCTAAGGGCTCGCAGGGCTGAGTGGAAGTTGCAGAGTTGAGGGATTGTCAAAGGAGGGTATTTAAACATTAAGATGAAATTTTAAATTGAAATCATTTGGGGACTTGGATCGAATGCAGGTCAGCAAGTCCACTGGCAATGGGTTATTGGAACTTAGTGCAGTACAAGACACAGGGAGCAGTTCTGGATGAGCTGAAGTTTATGCAGGGTGGAAGATGGGAGGCCAACCAGGAAAGCACTGCAATAGTTGCAGCTGGAGGTGACATAGGCATTTAAAACAATTCTTAGTGTATCAGTATTATTGGTCAACAGTAATTTACTGACCATTCCTACTTGCCCCAAGAAGGCATTAAGCAAATGAAATGAGGCTTTGATTGGCATAATGAAAAATCCTTTTACTTATTACAAAAGAAAAAAAGTATAAGTGTTGAAGTCTAGAGTTTCTCCATACTGTGACATGGCAGGGAAGGACATAGCTTTATGCATGATGTTTAGAGTATTTTGGAGGATGTCACTAGTAGGGATAAAGGGGAACCAGTAGATGTAGTATACCTGGATTGCCAAAAGGCATTCGATAAGGTGCCACACAACAGGTTTATAAGCGAGAAAAGGGCTCATGGAGTTGGGGGTAATATATTGCATGGTTAGAGGATTGGTTAACAGACAGGAAACAACGAGTGGCCATAAACAGGGCATTTTCAATTTGGAAGGCAATGAATAATGGAGTGCTGCAAGGATCAGTGCTGGTGCCTCAGCTATTTACATCAATAACTTAGAAGAGACAGAGTAATGTATTTAAGTTTGCTGATGATATAAAAGGTAGGTGGAAAGGTAAGCTTGGGGAGGACACAGGGAGATATAGACAGGTTAAATGAGTGGGCAACAAGATGGAAGATGGAGTATAATGTAGGAAAGTATGAAGTGTTCACTTAGGTTGCAAGAATAGAAAAGCAGAATTTTTTTTTTTTAAAAAAGGTGCGAAACTTGCAAGTGTTAATGTTCAAAGAGATGGGTGTGCTCGTACAAAGAACACAAAAGGTTAGCATGCAAGTATAGCAAGCAATTGGAAGGCAAATGGCACGTTGGGCTTTATTGCAAAGGATTGGAGTACAGAAATAAGGAAGTCTTGCTACAGTTGTACGGGATTTTGGTAAGACCATACCTGGAGCACTGTGTGCAGTTTTGGCCTGCACATTTAAGAAAGGTATACTTGCATCAGAGGCAGTACAGTGAAGTTTCACTATATTGGTCCCTGGGATTGGAAGGGGGGGGGGGGGGGGGGGCAGGGGGTTGTCCAATGATGAGAGGCTGAGTAAATTGGGCCTATATTCTTTGGTGTTCAGAAAAATGAAAGGTGATCTCATCGAAACATACAAGATTCTGAAGGGGCTGGATAGGGTACATGCTGAGAGATTGTTTCTGCTGTTTGGCGAATCAAAATCTCAGGATAAGGGGCCAATCATTCAGGACTGAGATGAGGAGAAATTACTTCACTCAATTCTCTATCCCAGAGGGTTGTGGATGCTCTGTCATTAAATACATTTAAGGCTGGGACAGAGAGATTTTTTGGTCTCTCAAGGAAGCAAGGGAATGGGCAGAAAAGTGGAATTGAAGCCCAAAATCAGCCAAGATCATATTGAATGGTGGAAAGACAGGCCATATGGTCTACTCCTGCTCCTATTTCTTGTGTTCTTATACCACATAGCACTAAGCAATTTCAAACAAAACTCCAATGATATACACCCTGTAAAGGGTAGGCACTACCCAAAGGCAAAGAGGGGGATAATGTGCAAGGAATCCATAATGAGTAAATTGCATGTCAGACAGGAAATTAGATTTTTTGTTAATTTTTAGTTCTCATTTACCCTTCTAGCATCCTCCTCCTTGGTGTATCTTAACCCAAAGTGAAAGACCCGGAAGTCTTTACAGTACAGTAGAAGCTTCTCAGGAATTTTGTTCTTTACAGCACCAGGCAGTAGCGGCTTCTTTTTATCATCATACACTAAAAAGAAAACCACAAAAACGTTATGAAATCTTTACACATGAAGCAATAGAAATATAGGATAGGCCAAACTTCAGTTGCAGTTATTCTTGTTAAAAGTATCAATAAATTACAAATTTCCCATTTCAACATCCCTCTTCCAAAACAAAAGTTAAGCCACCAATTCTATAACCTGACAATGACCATTTCCAACAAGACAGAAATCATACAATCTCCTTGACATTCAACGGCACTGCCATCGCTGAATCCCCCAGTCATCCTGGGGAATTACCACTGACCAAAAACTGAACTGGAGTAGCCACATAAATACTGTGGCTACAGGAGCAGGTCAGAGGCTAGAAATCCTGCGGCGAGTAACTCACCTCCCGACTCCCCAAAGCCTGTCCACCATCTACAAGGCACAAGTCAGGAGTGTGATGGGATATTCTCCACTTGCCTGGATGGGTGCAGCTCCAACAACACTCAAGAAGCTTAACACCATCCAGGACAAAGCAGCCCATAGAATCATAGGAAATAGGAGCAGGAGTAGACCATTCGGACCAATGAGCCTGCTCCACCAAACAGATCATGGCTGATCGTCTACCTCGATGCCATTTTCCCCCATTATCCCCATATCCCTTGATGTCATTAGTATTCAGAAATCTATTGATTTCTGACTTGAACATGCTCAATGATTGAGCTTCTACAGCCCTCTGGGGTAGAGAATTCCACAGATTCACCACCCTCTAAATGAAGACATTCCTCTTCACCTCAGTCTTAAATAACCTACCCCTTATTCTGAGACTGTGTCCCCTTGTTCTGGACTCACTAGCCAGAGGAAACATCCTATCCACATCTACCCTCTCACGCCCTGTAAGAATTTTGTAAGTTTCAATGAGATCACCCTTGTATGAAACTCAAAAAAAAAAACAGGCACAGTTACTGCAATCTCTCCTCAAGACAATCTCGCCATCCCAGGGATTAGTCTGATGAACCTCCTTTGCACTTGCAAGTATATCCTTCTTTAGGAAAAGAGACCAAAACTGAACACAATACGCCAGGTGTGGTCTCACCAAGGCTTTATACATTTGAAGCAATACATCATTACTCAAATCCCCTTGCAATGAAGGCCAACATACTATTTGCCTTAATTGCTTGCTGTACCTAATGTCACGGAACTGTAATTATTTTTCTCCTCGGATTAAAACAGTGTGCCTTTAAGACAGGGAGAGAAGTTTTGGATTTCAGGGACACTGTGCTACAGCTGCACATGTTACCCTAGGCAACAGCAGGAGAGAGGTCACATGGTATAATGTTTTGATTTGACTGTGTAAAACTGGCAAAAGTCAGGTCTGAACCAGTTTGTTTTGAGAGACTTTCCAGCAAAGCGTGAAGAAAAATCACTGTCCATTCTCTCTCAGCAGAAATTCTACAAGGAAGAAAAAAGCCCTTTTTTTAAAATAAGGAGACCGTTGGTATTGCTGAAGGTAGTAAAATCCCTAAACTTTACTTCCAAGCCAGGAAGTATTTGCTTCAAGACTGAATCTCTCTTGACAGTCTATTTTCTGAAATTCGCCGGCGTTTGATGACTGCTGCAGCCGAAGTGTTTTGAGTGTCTATTAAGAACAGACAATTTCATCAAATCCAAGTGAAGACTTCAAGTAGCATTTGATCATTTCCACATTAGAATGTCTTATCCATCAGGAATGTAACCCACTAAGACTTACTTATTTATTAAGAAACAGCTAATTTTTAAAAACACCACTTTTGAAACTAGTTAATTTTTGAGTGATTTTTGAGTGTGTGTGTGTGAATGAGGAAGTTAGATTAAAATAAAAGTTATAAGGTCTTTAGACATAGGTTTATCTTAAGCGTTTAAGATTTAGTTATAATAAATAGTTAATTTGTTGTTGTCTAAAGATACTTGGTTTGGTCCGTTTTATTCTGGGGGTTACTAGAGTTTTTAAATTTGGCTGTTTTCCAGTTGGGTGGGAAAACTTTAATATGCTGTGACCTGTGGAGTGATGGGACTGAACTGACAGTGCATTGCTCCTGCCGCGGTCATAACACTACATACTAGCTTGTAGTGACTCAAACAAGGTCTCTTTGGACATTAACACTTCCCAACCTCTTACCATTTAAGAAATACTCTGCCTTTGTTTTTTTCTACCAAAGTAGATCACTTCACACTTATTCACATTATATTCCATCTGCCATGTTCTTGCCTATTCACTTAGCTTGTCCAAATCCCCTTGAAGCCTCCTTACAACTTACATTCCCACCTAGTTTTCTGTCAGCCACAAATTTGGAAATATTACAATTGGTCCCCATATCCAATATCATTTATATAGACTGTAAACAGCTGTGGCCCAAGCATTGATCCTTGCAGTACCCCTGTAGTAACAGCCTGCCATCCTGAGAATGACACATTTATTTCTGCTCTCTGCTTTCTGTCTGTTAACCAATTCTCAATCCACTGCAGTATATTATCCCCAATCCCATGTGCTCTAATTTTGTTTACTAACCTCCTGTGTGGTACCTTATCAAAAGCCTTCTGAAAATCCAAATACACCACATCCACTGGTTCTCCTTCATCTATGCTACAGGTAACATCCTCAAAAAACTCCAACAAGTTTGTCAAACATGATTTTCCTTTCGTAAATCACACCGTCTGCAAGGTCCCCTCCAAGCCACACACCATCCTGACATAGCAATATATTGCTGTTCCTTCACTGTTGCTGGATCAAAATCCTACAACTCCCTCCCGAACAGCACTGTGGGTGTACCCGCACCAGATGGACAGCGGCAGTTTGAAAAGGCAGCTCAACACTACCTTCTCAAGGGCAATTAGGGATGGGCAACAAATGCTGGCCTTGCCAGCAATGCCCACAACCCAAGAAAAAAAATATTAAAAAATCAAGTCAAGAGACTGGAAGATTTTGACGGACAAATTTAATCCAATTTAACAAAATGAATATTTTTGGAAATACACATTTTACCATAATGAGACACTGAATACTGCATTCCAAATAGCTACAAATCTGGTCACTTCTAAAACTTCCCCGTTCTTGGTTTTACTACCACGCGCTGAAAGCACAGGCCGACAAGCACACGAACAAAGAAGAAGAATCTACATGTCAATAGACAGGAGTAAAGAGCAAAATACATTTCCTTCACTAAAGTTGAAGCCATTAAGAAATTACCATTTGCAGGGAAGCTAATAAATTACATAACAACTTCTCTTTCTCTTCGGCCTCCTAGTCTCGGGAGACAATGGGTAAGCGCCTGGAGGTGGTCAGTGGTTTGTGGAGCAGCGCCTGGAGTGGCTATAAAGGCCATACTAGAGTGACAGACTTTTCCACAGGTACTGCAGAAAAAATTGGTTGTCGGGGCTGTGTTGCGCCTCTGTCTTTTTTCCTGCCAACTGCCAAGTCTCTTCGACTCGCCACACTTCAGCCCCGCCTTTATGGCTGCCCGCCAGCTCTGGCGATCGTTGGCAACTGACTCCCACGACTTGTGATCATTGGCACAGGACTTCATGTCACGTTTGCAGACGTCTTTAAAGCGGAGAAATGGACGGCCGGTGGGTCTGATACCAGTGGCGAGCTCGCTGTACAACGTGTCTTTGGGGATCCTGCCATCTTCCATGCGGCTCACATGGCCAAGCCATCTCAAGCGCCGCTGACTCAGGAGGGTGTATGAGCTGGGGATGTTGGCCGCCTCGAGGACTTCTGTGTTGGAGATACGGTCCTGCCACCTGATGCCAAGGATTCTCCGGAGGCAGCGAAGATGAATGAATTGAGACGTCGCTCTTGGCTGACATACATTGTCCAGGCCTCGCTGCCATAGATCAAGGTATGGAGGACACAGGCTTGATACACTCGGACTTTTGTGTTCCGTGTCAGTGTGCCATTTTCCCACACTCTCTTGGCCAGTCTGGACATAGCAGTAGAAGCCTTTCCCATGCGCTTGTTGATTTCTGCATCTAGAGACAGGTTACTGGTGATAGTTGAGCCTAGGTAGGTGAACTCTTGAACCACTTCCAGAGCGTGGTCGCCAATATTGATGGATGGAGCATTTCTGACATTCTGTCCCATGTTCATTTTCTTGAAGACGATGGTTAGGCCAAATTCGTTGCAGGCAGCCGCAATCCTGTCGATGAGTCTCTGCAGACACTCTTCAGTGTGGGATGTTAATGCAGCATCGTCAGCAAAGAGGAGATCCCTGATGAGGACTTTCCGTACTTTGGTCTTTGCTCTAAGACGGGCAAGGTTGAACAACCTGCCACCTGATCTTGTGTGGAGGAAAATTCCTTCTTCTGAAGACTTGAACACGTGTGAGAGCAGCAGGGAGAAGAAAATCCCAAACAGTGTAGGTGCGAGAACACAGCCCTGTTTCACGCCACTCAGGATAGGAAAGGAGTCTGATGAGGCGCCGCCATGCTGAATTGTGCCTTTCATATTGTCATGGAATGAGGTGATGATACTTAGTAGCTTTGGTAGACATCCGATCTTTTCTAGTAGTCTGAAGAGACCACGTCTGCTGATGAGGTCAAAGGCTTTGGTGAGATCAGTGAAAGCAATGTAGAGGGGCATCTGTTGTTCACAGCATTTCTCCTGTAGCTGACGAAGGGAGAACAGCATGTCAATGGTTGATCTCTCTGCTCGAAAGCCACACTGTGCCTCAGGGTAGACACGCTCAGCCAGCTTCTGGAGCCTGTTTAAAGCGACTCGAGCGAAGACTTTCCCCACTATGCTGAGCAGGGAGATTCCACGGTAGTTGCTGCAGTCACCGCTGTCACCTTTGTTTTTATATTGGCATCGTGCATGTCCTGTGGTACTGCTCCCTCGTCCCAGCACAGGCAAAGCAGTTCATGGAGTGCTGAAAGTATAGCAGGCTTGGCACTCTTGATTATTTCAGGGGGTAATGCCATCCTTCCCAGGGGCTTTTCCACTGGCTCGAGAATCAATGGCATCACTGAGTTCCGACTTTGTTGGCGGTACATCCAGCTCCTCCATGACTGGCAGAGGCTGGGCTGCATTGAGGGCAGTCTCAGTGACAACATTCTCCCTGGAGTCCAGTTCTAGGTATTGTTCCACCCAGCGGTCCATTTGCTTGCGTTGGTCAGTGATTGTGTCCCCTGATTTAGATTTGAGGGGGGCAATCTTCTTGATGGTTGGCCCAAAAGCTCTCCTAATGCCATGTTTCCTGTGTTTGAGGCCAGCTGAATATGACTGCATAGGTGTTGCCAGTAGTCATTTGCGGAGCGCCTGGCTGTTCTTTGTGCGGCGCTTCTGGCTGCTTTAAGTGCTACGGATGTTAACTCACTGGGGGCTTTTTTGTAGTTCAGCAGTGCAATGCGCTTAGCAGCTATGACAGGTTTCAATCTCATTTTGAAGAGCTGGAACCAGTCTGCATTCCGCTTCACACGTTTGCCATAGGTGGTCATGGCTGACTCAGATGGAGTCTGATGTGGGCCCACTTGGTCTCTGCATCCCGTGGGAGTGTTTTGAAGGGCTTTTTCCAAGTGAATTTGGAAAATTTTGTAACAGCTGTGGATAAGAAATTCTGCTCGTGTTGATGCGCGGGTGGTCCTTCTGCTTGGAGTGATGCAGCTTCTTTGGTTTGAGTCTAACCTTGCTGCACACCAGTGAGTGGTCGGTGTCGCAGTCCGCACTGTGGAAGCTGCGTGTGATTTGAACACTGTTTAAAGGAGGCTCGCCTTGTGACGATGAGGTCCAGCTGGTGTCAACGACGTGATCTTGGGTGCCTCCAAGAAACCTGGTGACAGGGTTTAGTGTGAAAGAACGAGTTGGTGATGCACAGGTTATGATAGGTACACAACTCAAGCAGTCTCTGTCCATTCTCATTCATCCTTCCAATGCCGTAGCGCCCAAGGCAGGAGGGCCATGAGTCATGGTCGGCCCCAACCCTGGCATTGATGTCCCCCAGCAGGAACAGATGTTCGGTATTGGGGATGCTACTAACGATATTATGGAGTTCCTCGTAGAACTGGTCTTTATCTTCAGGTGGGGAGCAGTGTGTTGGAGCATAGATGCTGAGTAGGTGTACTGGACCAGAGGCGGTGAGCAGCCGGATGGACAGTATGCGTTCCGAACCATTTGAAGGTGGCTCTATCATGCTGAGCAAGGAGTTTCTGATGGCGAAGCCCACTCCATGCTGTCTTGGTTCTTCAGGATCTCTACCCTGCCAGAAGGTGTAGTCTTGCTCTGCTAGAGATCCGCTCGCAGGGAGGCGTGTCTCCTGAAGTGCTGCAATGTCCACATCGAGTCTACTGAGCTCGTTATTAATGATGGCGGTCTTCCGAAAATCATTGATTTGTGAAAGGTCTTCCGACAGGCCAGGACACATAGTTCTGACGTTCCAGCTTGCAAAACGAAGGGCTGGTACCTTCTTTCCTTTTTTCGTGCTGTTTGGTGCGGTGTTGCAGTCCGCCTTTCGGGCAATGACCCTGAGCTCCAAGCACCCATTGAAGCAGGTGGACTGTGGCGGGACAGAACCTTATTGACCGGGGGCTGCCCGGTTTGAAGCGGGCGGTAGCTGTCCAGTGAGGTGCGATGACCTCTCCCACCGACAAAGGCAACCGGTGGCGCCCAATCTCTATGCCAATTGAGCTGGACTTATAACCCGTAACTGCTGCCTTCAGTGTTGTTTCGGTCGCTGTGAGGCGACTATGGAGTGACCTCTCCATGGCGCATGCCCGGGCGAATGTATGGGGGGTTGAGAGTTGCCCAAGCGTCAAAACCCGCCTCTCGGCTTTTCTGGTGGGGTCCAAAGGAGTGCAGAGCACGACGTTTGGCACCGGTATGGCTGCAGGAACTGCCGGAAACATGCCAAAGGTGACACATGACCGCCTACGGGGTTCCGCTCCGGATTTTCTGTTGGGGTTTACTCCCTTAGCCTTGGACTCTCCCGAGACGCCCACAAGGCAGTGGGGTTGTTAGGGCCCCTGTTCAGGGATAGGTGGATGCCGGTGGGAAGAGGGGGTGCGAGGGAGAGCAGGGGTAAGAGGGTGCAGGTAATACAACATTTCATCAGTTCCCATCATCGATGCCGGGAAAGTTCATCCGCGTCCTCCGGGAGGTGGGCGACAGCCTCGGACGCCAGTACCAGCAGGAATTCACCGACATTGCGCTGCAGATGCACTACGAGCCGCACATCTCCCGCGGGCGCTATGAAGTTGTGGACGAGGAGCCGTTCCGCAATGGAATCAACTGGGGCCGGGTCGTGGCTTTTTACCTGTTCGGGGTTTTTCTCAATGCTTCCCCTCTGTACTAGGTCTTATTACCCTAGGGTTCCGCTGCTCCTTCCTCTCTGCACTGGACTTACCGCACGCAGTGGCCGCAGACGCTCTGGACGATGTGGACAACAGGATAGAAGATCAGAGTATCACCAGCTGTACTTTGTAATTTTGTCCAGTAGAGAAGTGTAGCCTAGGCGTCCAGAAAACTGGATGTCAATTTGAGTACGATTTAGTGCTCAATGAAGAAAGTAAAGAGCAGGTATGGCTGGGAGAGGGCAGTGGGCCCAGGTAACATTAAACTAGCTGTTAACTTGTAGTTCGGGCTAAAATGTACTGATTAAAGAGCCAGGGGAATTTAAACAGTTTAAGAGGGTAGATTGGGGGAGAAAGCACTAAGAATGGGAGCAGATGGCCATGGATAGAGTTGCACAGCAAGGGAGCTATCTTCCAGGAGCCATCTTGGTCACAAGATATAACAACTATAACTGCCAAAATGTCAATTTGGCTCAACTGATATCTCTCAACTGAATAGTCAGAAGATTTTAGGTTTAAGGCCCCTCAAAGACTTATCTGGGCAGACAGTCCAGCACAACACAGAGCTCAGTATTGCAGGAATAAAACATTAACTAGAGGCTACATCTGCCTGTTCAGGTGGATACTAAAGATCTCCTGGCATTATTCAGTGAGCAGAAAGTTCTGCTGAAGCCCTGATAAACATTTCTCGTTCAACCAACACAGCTTAAAAAAAAAAAACTGATCATTCACCTCACTTGCTCTTTATAAGATCCTGCAGTGTAAAATTGGCTCCTACATTATAGCAGGCTGTTACTAGTGGGGTACTGCAAGGATCAAAGTAGTAACTTTGGAGATTGAGACAAATACACAAGCTGCAAGACGGAGCATCTTACATTACTGATGTAATGCATTCTTGCTGGTTACTTGCATCTCAAATAGTTACAACAGCTTAAAAAAGCTATATTCTCCCATATTTCATTTGACATATATTTTACAAATTGCAGTTTTGGCATCTGATGGATTGTCACCAACTGAATATATGCAGCATGACTGCAGGTTATTAACTTTCTATGATTACAAGTGACACTATTTTTTTATGCCTGTTTAAACAGAATCCATTGATCCTTTGTTTTTATAGCAAATGGTTATACTTGATTAGAAAGCAAATGAACAATTTAACGGGACTAAGTCAATTACTGCAATCTTTCCTCTTAAAACCTTCCCTCTATCCCCATTTCCTGTGAGTATTTACTCCTTGCAGTCACTCTGCAATATAGCCACCAAAATGACTACTGTAAATGTGCAAACTTCAGCAGGGAACAACAGCAGGCAAGCCAACCATGGAACATAACTAAGGGTATTAAGGGTTATTGTACCAAGGTAGATGAATGGAGTTAAGCTACAGATCAGCAATGTTCTAACGGAGTGGAAGAAAACAGGCTTGATGGGCTGAACGGCCTACTCTTGAATTTTGTCCTCACCCCACGCACACACTGCTGCAGTTATAATCTACATCTACTGCAAAAATCAAAGATTCCATGCAGCGTTTCTCATTATATGAGGGGAGGCGGTGGCATAGTGGTATTATCACTAGACAAGTAACCCAGAGACCCAGAGTACTGCTCTGGGGACGTGGCTTTGAATTCAATTAATAAATCTGGAATTAAAAGCTAGTCTAATAATGGCCATAAAACCATTGTCATAAAAACCCATCCGGTCCACTAATGTCCTTTAAGAAAGGAAATCTGCTGTTCTTACCTGGTCTGGCCTACATGTGACTCCAGACCCACAGCAATGCGGTTGACTCTTAAAGCCCTAACAAGCCACTCAGTTGTATCAAACTGCTACAAAGTCAATAAAGAATGAAACCGGACAGACCACCTGGTATCGACTTAGGCACTGGAAACAACAATGGCAAATCCAGTCCTGTTGACCCTGCAAAGTCCTCCTTGCCAACATCTGGGGGCTTGTGCCAAAGTTGGGAGAGTTGTCCCACAGACTAGTCAAGCAACAGCCTGACATAGTCATACTCACTGAATCACATCCTACAGACAATGTCCCAGACACCGCCATCACCATCCCCAGGAATGCCCTGTCCCACCAACAGGACAGATCCAGCAGAGGTGGTGGCACAGTGGCATACAGTCAGGAGGGAGTTGCCCTGGGAGTCCTCAACATCGACTCTAGGCCCCATGACGTCTCATGACATCAAGTCAAACATGGGGAAGGAAACCTCCTGCTGATTACCACCTACTGCCCCCAGTCAGCTGATTAATCAGTATGCCTCCACGTTGAACACCACTTGGAGGAAGCACTGAGGGTGGCAAAGGCACAATATGTACTCTGGGTGTACTCACCAGGAGTAGCTCGGTAGCATCATTATTGATTGAGCTGGCCAAGTCCTAAAGGATGAAGTACGAGTGTACTTCAGGCCTCCAAACAGTCAGGGAGAGATTGAACAGATATGTAGGCAAATCTCAGAGGTGTAAAAATAATAGGGTAATAGTAGGGGATTTCAATTTCCGACTTTTTTTTTATATAGAGATACAGCACTGAACTAGGCCCTTCGGCCCACTGAGTCTGTGCCGACCATCAACCACCCATTTATACCAATCCTACATTAATCCCATATTCCCTACCACATCCCCACCTGTCTATATTTCCCTACCACCTACCTATACTAGGGGCAATTGCTAATGGCCAATTCACCTATCAACCTGCAAGTCTTTGGCTTGTGGGAGGAAACCGGAGCACCCGGAGGAAACCCACGCAGACACAGGGAGAACTTGCAAACTCCACACAGGCAGTACCCAGAATTGAACCCGGGTCGCTGGAGCTGTGAGGCTGCGGTGCTAACCACTGCGCCACCCCAACTGGGATAGTCTTAGTGCAAAAGGCTCAAAGGGGGCGGAATTCTTAAAGTGCATCCAGGAGAGCTTTTTGAGCCAGTACGTAGAAAGTCCTACAAGAGAAGTGGCGGTACTGGATCTAATCTTAGGGATTGAAGCCAGACAAGTGGTACAAGTGTCAGTGGGGGAGCATTTCGGGGATAGTGTTCATCTGTATTCACTGTGGAGAAGGACGATGTAAGCGTAGAGATCAGGGAGGGGGATTGTGATATATTTGAACAAATTAGCATTGAAAGGAAGGAGGTATTAGCAGTTTTAGCGGGCTTAAAAGTGGATAAATCCCCCTGGCCCAGATGAGATGTATCCCAGGCTGCTATGCGAGGCAAGGGAGGAGATTGCAAGAGCTCAAACACAAATTTTCCAAATCCTCTCCGGTCACAGAAGTGCCAGGGGACTGGAGGACAGCGGATGTTGTACCATTATTCAAGAAGGGTAGTAGGGATAAACCAGGTAATTACAGGTCAGTGAGTCTCACATCAGTGGTAGGGAAACTCTTAGAAAAAATTCTGAGGGACAGGGTTAATCTCCACTTGGAGAGGCAGGGATCAATCAAGGATAGTCAGCATGGCTTTACCAGGGAGAGATCATGTCTAGCTAACTTGACAGAATTTTGAGGTGGTGACTGGGTATGTAGTTGAGGGTAAAGCAGTTGATGTAGTCTACATGGACTTCAGTAAGGGTTTTGATAAGGTCCTGCATGGGAGATTGGTCATGAAGATAAAAGCCCATAGGATCCAAAATTGATTTAGTGGCAGGAGGCAGAGGGTGATGGTCAAGGGTTGTTTTTGCAATTGGAAGCCTATGACCAGTGGTGTACCGCATGGATGGTGCTGGGACCCTTGCTGTTTGTAGTGTACATTAATGATTTAGACGTGAATATAGGAGGCATGATCAGCAAGTTCGCAGATGTCACAAAAATTGGCAGTGTCGTAAACAGTGAGGAGGAAAGCCTTAGATTACAGAACGATATAGATGGGCTGGTAAGATGGACAGAGCAGTGGCAAATGGAATTTAATCCTGAGAAATGTGAGGTGATGCATTTTAGGAGGACTAACAAGTCAAGGGAATATACAATGGATGGTAGGACCCGAGGAAGTACAAAGGGTCAGAGGGACCTTGGTGTACTTGTCCATAGATCACTGAAGGCAGCAGCACAGGTAGATAAGGTGGCTAGGAAGGCATATGGGATAATTGCCTTTATTAGCCGAGGCATAGAGTATAAGAGCAGGGAGGTTATGATGCAGCTGTATAAAATACCAGTTAGGCCACAGCTGGAGTACTGTGTCCAGTTCAGGTCGCCACACTATAGGAAGGATGTGATTGCACTGGAGGGTGAGCAGAGGAGATTCACCAGGATGTTGCCTGGGCTGGAGCATTTCAGTTATGAAGAGGGACAGGATAGGCTAGGGTTGTTTTCCTTACAGCAGAGAAGGCTGAGGGGGGACCTGATTGAGGTATACAAAATTATGAGGGGCATAAATAGGGTAGATAGAAAGAAACGGTTTCCCTTAGCGGAGGTGTCAATAATCAGGGGGCACAGATTTAAAGGTAAGGGGCAAGAGGTTTAGAGGGGATTTGAGGAAATATTTTCACCCAAAGGGTGGTTGGAATCTGGAACGCACTGCCTGAAGGGGTGGTAGAGGCAGGAACCCTCAACATTTAAGTAGTATTTAGATGAGCACTTGAAAAGCCATAGCATGCAAGGCTACGAGCCAAGTGCTGGAAAATGGGATTAGAATAGATGAAGGGTCACTGACCTGAAATGTCAACTCTGTTTCTCTCTCCACAGATACTGCCAGACTTGCTGAGTATTTCCAGCATTTCTTGTTTCCATTTTATATTAGAATAGATAGGCTTGATGGCCGGCATGGATAAGGTGGGCCGAAAGGCCTGTTTGTGTGCTGTATAACTCGATGACTCTACGATTATGACATAGCTGCCAGACTGGGTATGCGGCAGGTGGAGAGAATCAACACGAGGGAAAAACATACTTGACCTTGTCCTCACCAATCTGCCTATTGCAGATGCATCTGTGGTATTGGTAGGAGTGACCACTGCACAGTCCTTGTGGAGACGAAGTCCCGCCTTCCCATTGAGAATACCCTCCATCGTGTTGTATGGCAGTACCACTGTGCTAAATGGGATAGACTTCGAACAGATCTAACAATGCAAAACAGGGCACCCAAGAGGTGCTGTGGGCCATCAGCAGCAGCAGAATTGTATTCAACCACAATTTCTAACCTCATGGCCCAGCATATCCCCCACTCTACCGTTACCATCAAGCCGGGGTATCAACCCTGGTTCAATGAAGAGTGCTGGAGAGCATGCCAGGAGCAGCACCAGGCATATCTCAAAATGAGGTGTCAACCTGGTGAAGCTACAACCCAGGACTACTTGAATGCCAAAGAGCGTAAGCAGCATGCGATAGACAAAGCTAAGTGTTCCCACAACCAACAGATCAGATCTAAGCTCTGCAGTCCTGCCACATCCAGTCATGAATGGTGGTGGACCATTAAACAACTAACTGGAGAAGGTGGTTTCACAAAATCCCCATCCTCGATGATTGGGGAGCCCAGCAGATCCATCTCAACCTCCTCCTAAAGTCCCCAGCATCACAGATGCCAGTCTTCAGCCAATTCAATTCACTCCATGTGATATCAAGAAATGACTGAAGGCAATGATACTGCAAAGGCTATGGGCCCTGACAAGATCCTGACTGTGGTACTGAAGAGCTGTGCTCCAGAACTGGACATGCCCCCTGGCCAACTGTTCCAGTACAGCTACAACACTGGCATCTACCCAGCAATGTGGAAAATTGCCCAGGTATGTCCTGTACACAAAAAGCAGGACAAATCCACACCGGTCAATTACCACCCCAGGCTACTCTCGATCATCAGTAAAATGATGGAAGGCGTCGTAGGCAGTGCTATCAAGTGGCACTTGCTTAGCAATAATTTGCTCAGTGACGCTCAGTTTGGGTTCCGCCAGGGCCACTCAGCTCCTGACCTTGTTACAGCCTTGGTTCAAACATGGACAAAAGAGCTGCTCTCCAGCGGTGAGGCGAGAGTGACTGCCCTTGATATCAAGGCAGCATTTGACTGAGTATGGCATCAAGGAACCCCAGCAAAACTGGAGTCAATGGGAATCGGGGGAAAATTCTCCACCGGTTGGAGTCATACCTAGTACAAAAGGAATATGGTTGTGGTTGTTGGAGGTCAAAACATCTCAGCTCCAGGATATCACTGCAGGAGTTCCTCAGGGTAGTGTCCTAGGCCCAACCATCTTCAGCTGCTTCATCAATGACCTTCCTTCAATCATAAGGTCAGAAGTGGGGATGTTCGTTGAGGATTGCACTATGTTCAGCACCATTCGCAACTCCTCAGATACTGAAGCAGTCAGTGTAGAAATACAGCAAGATCTGGACAATATCCAGGCTTGGGCTGCTAAGTGGCAAGTAACATTCGCACCAGAAAAGTGCCAGGCAATGACTACCTCAAACAAGAGAGAATCTAACCATCTCCCCTTGACATTCAATGGTATTATGATCAGTGAATCCCCCACTATCAACATGTTAGGGGTTACCATTGACAAGAAACTGAAGTGGAGTAGCCATATAAATACCGTGGCTACAAGAGCAAGTCAGAGGCTAGGAATCCTACAGTGATTAACTCACCTCCTGACTCCCCAAAACCTGTCCATCATCTACAAGACACAAGTCAGGAATGTGATGGTATACTCTCCACTTGCCTGGATGGGTGCACCTCCAACTACACTCCAGAAGCTCGACACCATCCAGGACAAAGCAGCCCACATGATTGGCACACCATCCACAAACATTCACTCCCTCCACCACTGACGCACAGTGGCTGCAGTGAGTACCATCTACAAGATGTACTGCAGCAATGCACCAAGGTTCCTTAGATAGCACCTTCCAAAACCATGAGCTCTACCAACTAGAAGGACAAGAGCAGCAGTTACATGGGAACACCACCACCTGCAAGTTCCCCTCCAGGCCACACACCATCCTGACTTTGAACTAGAGCGTCATTCCTTCACTGTCGTTGGGTCAAAATCCTGAAACTCCCTTCCTAACAGCACTGTGGGTCTACCTACCTCACATGGACTGCAGCGGTTCTAGAATGTGGCTCACCACCACCTTCTCAAGGGCAATTAGGGATGGGCAATAAATGATGGCCTAGCCAACAATGCCCACATCCCATGAATGAGTTAAAAAAAATTACCTCCAAAGATCTGGTCCACGCAATGCAAGGATACATCATTTTCACCCATCAGTTTATTCCTATAGGACTGTTCCTAAAATGCAAATGACAGGACAAAAGAAATCCAATTAAGTATACAACAAAGACAACAGATCACTTAAAGCCAATGCCTAGATCATACTTATTCGCACAACTATCTAAAGTGCAAGTCTTAATGATACTGGGTAATTTCAGCAAGTGTTTCAAATTACACAGAACACATTGCTCACGGCGTTACTTTTACTTAGTCTGAGATATGGAATGCAGTTGATGGATTAGCACTACCCCTTTGGAATTTTAAACATGGCAATGGTTCTCAATGCTTGAACAGCAATTGAACTGAAATAACACATGACTACAATTCAAAGCAAGCATACCCAATCTTGAAATTATACAATGGTTCGTATTATGGCCTCCTATAAACTCGCCTCAAATGAAATTTGCAATGTTTGCACAAGTTGGAAACTGTTCATTCCTTCCTGCCCAAGGACTTCCAATATTCTTAATTATTTACAAAATGATTTAAAAGGAGATTTTCCTCAACTTTATTCTATACTTCCCATGTGATTCCTCTCATACCATCCCTATCCCATCACATTTCCATATTGACCCTGACTCACTCCCACAATCAGCAGCTCCTCAGCTGACATCTTGAAAAATCAGCTAATTAAAATTCTGTAGGATCAGTTATGCCCGAATGAAACACAAGGCAGCGACAACTCAAAGGGGAAATGGATATCAGAGTCAGAGTGTTACGGTCACGTAAGGAGGGTTCGAAGGGCTTCCCTCTTTTCCCTGCCCTTGTTTGACCACAACAGGTATTATCCTTTTTTTTTTTTAAAGTGGAGGTACTGGCCAATTCAGTCGGTGTTTGATTACTTACTTGTTATGATTGCAAGAATCAATCGGACAAGTTTTCTTGAGTTTAACAATGAAAAAGAGGTTAACTTTATTGTACCTAAAGAGAACTAATAAAAATAATAATGAACGGGTGACAGTGGTTATCACTGCAGCCTCACAGCTCCAGCGACCTGGGTTTGGTTCTGGGTACTGCCTGTGCGGAGTTTGCAAGTTCTCCCTGTGACTGCGTGGGTTTCTGCTGGGTGCTCCGGTTTCCTCCCACAGCCAAAGACTTGCAGGTTGATAGGTAAATTGGCCATTATAAATTGCCCCTAGTGTAGGTAGGTGGTAGGAGAATGGTAGGGATGTAGTAGGGAATATGGGATTAATGTAGGGTTAGTATAAATGGGTGGTTGTTGGTCAGCACAGACTCGATGGGCTGAAGGGCCTGTTTCAGTGCTATATGACTCTCTCTCTGCCAACTTTCTTACACACACACACACAATCCATTAAAAAAGGGCAATACAGTCTGTGGCATTTGGTGATTCGGCTGGCTTTCAGCTGAACTCAGTGGTCCTAAAGCTTTTAGTTTGAAGAGGTAGATGACTGGTTCAGTGGGTCTCTTGGAGACAGCGATGCAGATGATTTCCTCCAACGGTGTTTGATTGTAGCCGGAGTATGCAAAAAGTGGTCAGTCAACAGGCAGGATTTGAAAGCTTTCAAGCTGGAATGGAGACAGAGACAGACTCTCACTCGGGTCTGCACATGTCAGAATCCAGTTGCTTTTCCTTTCTCTGCTTAAAACCACAGATGGGGAGGGGCTTGTCACATGACAGTCACAGTCAAACATAGAAGTTAGCAGTATTTCTTGCATGCTAAAAAGAACAGTTAGTTCCTTTGAACTTCCTGGGTCTTGGTTCTTGCTGGGGCATGAGCAGACATATCATCTCCCTCCTCAAGCATTGCAGTATAGGATACAGGGTTTCAAATTAAGCCATCTTGAGCTGCCAGCAAAGTCATCCTTGTAGCTTTTCTTTAAATGTCTTTTAAAAAGATATAAATTCAGATCTCCAGTCAGTGGATTAAAGAAAATGATCAACAAAGCACATTGGCGTAACAGTCACTCATTAACCAGCTGGTGGGTGGGGGGGCACCTTCCTGGTGTCCTGCTGCAATTTCGGCTGTCCATACTTCCCATACCCTCGCATGCCATGTCGCCCCATCCCCCTACCAACCCCACTACACCCCCCCAACCCATTCCACGCACCCATGGCCATCCTGTCGCCCAAACCACCCAACCCACTCCCCATGCCAACCCATTCCATCCTCACCCCATACCATCCTGTTCACCTCCCCCAACTCAGCCCCTGTGCGTCCTGTTTTCCCTTCCCTCCCCCACCCAAAAGCACTGTCCCGTTTTCCCACCCACCCCCCCCCCCCCCCAACACCGTGCCATCCTGTTTTCCCTCCCCAGCGTAGTCCCCCTCAAAGGAGGGCCTTATACTTTACTCCAGATGCCTTGCATCAGATGGATCAAAAAGTAGTTGCACTCAGTACCCGAAATGTAACAATAAAGTTGCAAAATATTTAATTAACCAACTGTAATCCCACAGCTGCAGACATACACCAGACAGACAAAAACTGTGTATTGTTATGGTTTCTCATTTCCTCTAGGGCAAATCAATCTAACACAGCATCAGTTTCTTTTTCTCACCTCTAGGATTTGTTCCTTCTCAAAAAACTTATTCTGCCTCTGACATCAAACCATGCACCCATCGATTCTTCCAGCACACACCTGCTTCTGCTCTTCAAAACTACAATTTCACTCACTCAGCAATCCAGCCAACTTCTGATGCCAGTTGCCAACTTAATTCTGGCCTCAATCCCTCAAGCTCCAGAAAACAGAAATGGAAGATTGCAGTTTAATTCAGCAAACTGGAGCAAGCAGCAAACACAGAACCATAGAAATTTATAGCACAGAAGGAGGCAAGAGCTATCCAGCCTAATCCCACTTTCCAGCTCTTGGTCAGTAGCTTTGAAGGTTACAGCACTTCAAGTGCATATTCAAGTACTTTTTAAATACAATGAACGCTTCTGCCTCCACCGCCCTATCATGGAGTGAGTTCCAGAGCCCTACCATCCACAGTGAAAAATTTCTCAACTCCTTGTAATTGTTCTACCAATTACTTTTAATCTATGCCCCCAGTTATTGACCTCTGCTAAAAGAAATAGGTCATAGAACAAAAGAAATGGCCCTTAAAGCCTGCTCCACCATTCAATACAACCAATCAAGACCTTTCCAAACTATCCAAAAAAAATCAATCGGTCTGGAATATACTCAATGACTAAGCATCCACAGCTCTCAGCCCTTTGAGTGAAGAAATGTCTCATTTCAGACTTAAATGGTCGTCCCCTTATACCGAGACTGTGCCCCGTTCTTGGCAAGCCCCTTTTGAATCTTCTATGTTTCAATGGAATCACCTCTCATTCCTCTAAACTCGAGAGTATAAGCCCAATTTACTCAGCCTCTCATCCTAGGAATCAGCCTAGCGAACTGTTGCAGCACTCCCAAAATAAGTATATCCTTCCTTATGCAAGGAGAACAAAACTATACTTGGTACTCCAGGTGTGGCCTAACCAAGTTTTATACTCAAAACCTTTTGTAATAAAGGCTAACATGCCATTTGCTTTCCTAACTGCTTGATGTACCTGCATGTTAACTTTGTGGTTCATGTACAATAACACCCTTTCAGATCCACTTTATCCCCTCAATTAATTCTCTCCTCAGCCTCCTCTATTCCAAAGAAAACAATTCCAGTCTATTAGAGCTTTACTCATACAAAAATTCTCCAGTCCTGCAACATCTGCGTAAATCTTCTCTGTAACCGCAATAATGCAATCACATCCTTCCTGCAATGCAGTGATTAGAACTGCATGCAGTACTCCAGCTGTGGCCTAACTAGTGTTTTACACAATACTAGCATAAGCCACCCGCTCTTATAAATGATGCCTCAACCAAAGTTTCCCAAATGCCTTTTAAACCACCTTATCTAGATTCAGACATCTGTGGTACCCAAAAGGTCCCTCGGCTTCTCAGATCCTACCATTTAAGTATTCCATTGCCCCGTTTGCCCTCCTCAAATGCATTACCTCATACTTCTCCAGATTGAATTCCATTTTCTACTTTGTTGCTCACCTACCAGTCCATCAACATCTTAATGCAGTCTACTGCTTTCTTCCTCACGATCACCCCTATGACCAACTTGTGTGTGATCTGCAAACTTGTTAATCCTACATTTAATTCTAAATCATTGATGTAAACTAGGAAAAGGAAGGGCACAGTATGGAGTCCTGCAGAACTCCACGAGAAACAGCCTTCCAGTGACAAAAACACCCATCAACAATTACTTTGTGTTTCCTGCCACTGAGCCAATTTTGGATCTAAATTGCCACTTGCCTTGGATCCCAAGGATGGGCTTTTACTTTTCTGATCAGTCTGCCAGAAATGAGACCTTGTCAAAAGCCTCCCTGAAATCCACACGAACTAGATCAAGCCCACTACCCTCATCGACCCTTCTGGTTATCTCCTCAAAATTTCAAATCAAATTAGTCAGACACTACCTTCCCTTCAGAAATCCATGTCAACAGTCCTTGATTAATCAGTGCCTAAATGGCAATTAATACTATACCTCAGAACATTTTCCCCAATAAATTTGCCCACCACCGACATTAGGCTAACTGGCCTGTAATTACTTCATATATCTCTTTTTCACATGTTGCCATTTTGGGTCTACTTGAGGTTCACTCAGTCGCACAGACACTGGCCTGCAAGCAAAGCATCCACTTGCCCTTCAAATTGAAGGAAGATTAGAAACCCTCCAGAAAAAAAGAAAAAAAAAATCCACATTCACCACACACAAAATGTTCTTACTGATGCTTACCACTTCATCCAACAACTGCTCAGCACTTAAAAACGAAATCTTGAAATTTGTACAGACAAGCTTTCCGTAAAAGCCCCGTTGTAAAGAATCTTCTCGACTGTATTTCACTACAGTGTTTGCTTCACAGATTACAATTTCCCCTGTGCGAGACAGAAAAGGGAAATGGGGAGTCGGGAGAAGAAACATTAGAACTGGTCAAATCAATTATTTGTACAGGTTGCGAAACATGTGAACTAGTAACATTTATCCGACCTTCTATCATCTCTCCGCATAACTGAAGTCCCTCATCCCTGGTACCATTCCCTTTGAACGCTGTTAAAGGTCTTGACATCCTTCGTAAAGTGTGGTGCCCAGAACTGGACACAATACTCAATCCGAGATCCGACCACTATATAGAAGTTTAGCACTTCTTCAAATCATGCGCTTTTACATCTTTCCACATTTGAATCTCTCCAAATTAGGTTTCCACAGCACCATACGGCCCTAATAAAAGCCATGAACAACATCCTTTGCGGCTGCCTGTAAGGTCACCGAACTTAAACATTAACTCTGCTTCTCTCCACAGATACTGCCAGATCTGAGTATTTCAAGCACTTTGTTTTTGTTTCATCCTTCTCAAAGGCCATCTCTTCAATTGTCCGGCTCAGCAGGACAGTTCTTTAGACCATGCAGCCCAAGACTGTTCTGCTATTCAACAGATCATGGTTGATCTATACCTCAACTCCATTTACTTGCCATTGTTCCATATCCTTTGATGCCCTCATTTAACAAAAAACAAACAATCTCAATCTTGAAAACTTCAACTGACCCAGTGCCACAGCCTTTTGTGTGAGGGAGGGGAATGCGGGGGGAGGGGGGGTTAGAGGCGGAGAAAGAGGGAACATGCTCCAGATTTCCACTACCCTATGTGGAAAACGTGCTACCCAATTTCACTCTTAAATGACAAAGCACTAATTTTAAGATTAGGCCTCCTTTTGTTTTGGATTCCCCCATCAGCAGAAATGATTTCTCTACCTACCCTATCAAATCCCTTAATACAATACTCTGATTAAAATCACCCCATTCAAGGGAAAACAGGCAACTTGTCCTCATAATTTTACCCTTTAAGCCCTGGTAGCATCTGGTGAAACTGTACGCCCTCCAAGATCAATATATCTTTTGAGGTTCAACACCCCAAACAGAACAGGACTTCAGATGGGGTCTGACCAAGGATCTGTGCAACTGAAGGATCAGTTTTGAATATTAATCCCCTTGAGATAAGACAAACATCCATTAGGCTTTTTGATTACTTTGTACCTGCGCTCTAGCCTTTAGTCAATTATGTACCTGGACCCCAAATCCCTTTGCTCCTCCACAGCTCCTAGTCTCTCCCCATTAAGGAAATATTCCAATGTCACTCCGATGCAAAGTGGATAACCTCACACTTCCCCACATTGGACTCCATCTGATACAAAGGGACATAGACAGACAAAGTGAGAAAACCTGTAATTTCCTACTCCCACCAATAAAAACAACTTACTTTGCCTCCCAACTTTGTCATTCGCAAACTTGGACATTCCACATGAAAGGCTGAGGCCCCAGTACAGATCTCTGGGGAACATCACTTGTCACATCCTGCCAATCGGAGAAGAAACCCTCAATCCCTACTCTGTCTCCTATCAACCAACCAACTACCCCCACTCATGTCACAAGGTTACCTCCAATTCCAAACCAATTGTAGCCAGAGCATTTCTTGAAATGACTTCTCCTTTCCCTGCAGAGTCATCTCTGGAGTCCCCACTGTGGCTCTCTCCTTTTCTCAGCTACATGTCAACACCAACTGAAGACACAAAAATCAAGTTCAACTTGCACTATGATGACACACAGTTCTACCTCTTCACCTTTTGCAATGCCTCAAATGCCTTTATGGTGTTAGACTAGTGCCTGACTTACTGGATGACCTGCACTTCCTCCAGATAAAAAACAATGGGAAGACAATCATAATTTTTGGTTGCTGCCAGAAACAATGCCCTTGTCACCAATTCCATATCCCTCCCCAACCACTGTCTTGATTAACCCAGAGAGTTTACACTCTCACTGTTCTATTTGACCCAGAATTGATTTTCTAACCATACATTCCCTCTGCCACAAAGGCCACCTATTTCTACGACCAAGATCACCCACCTCCATCATTGCCTATCTGCTGATGAAATCCTTATTCATGGCCTTTGGCACCTTCACACTCAAATGCCATTGGTCTCCAGGCCAGCCTCCCATCTGCCATAAGCTTCAGCACATTCAAACTTTTGTGGCCATATCCTATCCTGTGCTTCATTCACCCTCACCCCCTGTGCTCACTGACTGACATTGGAAAAGACAGCCAACACTTCAAATTTAAAATTCTCTTTTTTAAATTCCTCTGATGCTTCCTACCTCTAACTTCATATAGCCCTACAATCCTCAGCGGTACATTCTTTGCCACTGGCCTCTTGTGCACACCAGAGTCCTTTTTCTGCATCATGGTGCTTGCACCTTCAACCGTCTCAACCCTACGGTCTGGAATTCCATTGCCAAAACTTTGCCACCTGTGTACTTCTGTCTTTTTCATTAAGGCCTGCCTGAAAACCCACCTCTTTAACCAAGCTTTAAGCACCCAAGATACTACATGCAAGTTGCAATCATCCATCCAAAAGGGAAGACGTGGCCTGAGTTTAACATTAAAAGATGGCACTTCAATATTTCAGTGATGTAATGAAGGGGTGCAGTAATGTTACGTGTTCAAGTCTCCAGAATGACCTTCTGATTCAGGCAAGAGTCTACCACGGAGCCAAGGCTGACACGTATCACATTGATTACCCAGGTTTTGGGCTTTTAAGGAGAGAAGTAAAAAAGTCATTTTATTGCAGCTCAAGTTTGATTTCCTTATTACACATGGAGAAAAGATCCCATTGTTGTAAAAAAAAAAAAAATCTATGAACGGTCACATCAGCTCCAACTGGATCAAAATCCTGGAACACCCCTCCAACACCACTGAGCGTGTCCGCACCAGACTGACTGCAGCAGTTCAAGACGATGGCTTACCATCACTTTCGAGGGCAATGCCCATATCCCATGAAACAAACAAACTGAAATTAAAATACAAATGACTAGTTTTAATTTTTGTTTCAACAAAATAGCACCAAGGGGTTCCGCTTTTGTTAATAGTGGATACTTTCTACTGCTCATCTAGCATGAAATAAGTGGCCAATAAGGCAAAAAGGTCTAAACATGTGTTTGGAATTCAATTTCTTCACAGCAATATTAAAATCAGGCATTATGCAGATAGACTATCCCAAATCTAAGTTTCAGTTTGTTGCAAATATTGGTGTACAATTAAGAGATAATCCTAGTTAGTTTTTTTTGAATACCTATCATTTTTAAATCAGTTAAAATTAGATACGATGGCAAATATTAGACTTTAAAGGATGGCAGGTAGCCAAAGTTAGATACTATGGTTCATTAGTGGATTGCTACATTCAGGAGAAGAGAACAGGATTCTTTGCTTAAGCAAATATGTGCCTAAGTCACTCCAGAACAACTGAATGAACTGACTATCACCAGGGAGTAGTAAATACTGACAAGTATTGAAAAGGAACATGGATTAAATTCTTGACCCAAAGAGCACAGGAACAGGAGCTTGGTACAGAAAATAGTAAGCCCATTTCCTTAAATACTACAGCAAGCTCAGTGGCCTTCACACTTTTTTCACTTCACCTCACTTGTAGGCACCAATTCATATTGGTCAGATCTCCAACCATTTTTCATGCCTGGTTCTCCAGACTGTTCAACTGGGGTATGCATCACAGCCCTATCCAGTCAGTCAGATTATGAAGTCCATTTTCCAATAGGGATCACTTGATATGATCAAGAGTGGAAAATCTGGCTGACTTTCTCTTCAAGACTTAAAAGAAAAAAAAATTCATTTACTGCACAAATCTTTTAGAAGATTTTTTTTTTACCCGGTAATAAGTGCGGCTTCAGCTCATCGTTAATGTTTTCTTTTCTTTTAATTTCCTGGAATAAAAGAAAAGACTTTCAATGATAGATTAAGAAAGCATGCCTTAAGGAACATCATATTGAACTGGACTTGAAGAAAAAGATCTGGATTTAGCCTGGAACATAATCTCAACTCAGATTACATATGGAGTTAAAGTGGCACAATTGTTCTGGTGTATGTGCTCCACAAACTTAACACATTGCTCCAACGAGAACAGCATGATGACTGTTACAAAAGGTTATTGACAAATTAACAGAATATTTTCAACAGGATCATGCTCTTCCTAATGTCAGCATCAACTATTAATTCTTAGGCAACCAATTTAGGAAGTAGAATGGACATTTTTCAGATTTATGGAAGGCGATGTGGGGGGGGGGGGTGGAGAGGAGGGAGATGGGGAAAAAAAAAAAAAAAAAAAAACTTAAGCACTTTTGCTCTGCCAAATTTTCCCATCCTTGAAGATATTATTGAATCTTTCTGAAGTGTCGACTTTTATTGGTCCTAAGTGCCCTTTAGTATCATGAAGTGGTCATTCATAATAGGTTAGCCTATTTGATTTCCAGGAACACACACCCAATCCCATTCTTCAAACATTCCACATATTCAGTTATTACCAGAAGTATGAATTCTTCATATTTTTTCCGATCCAAGCCTTGGGATTTTTGAGACCAATTCTTCCTTGTAAAGGCAGGAACAATTCCACACTGGAGTGAAAAATCAGACTGGAGACTGAATGATATATTGTTCTTTGAGAGACACTGGCTCTCATCTATCTAATGGAGTGATTAACCTCTCTGCTGTTAAGGTACAATTTAGAATGAATTCGGGTACAGCTCTACTCAATTTCTTGTGGGTCCATGGTTCCAGCACAAAACTGACTTAATTCACTGCTAAAATTGGTCTCTTAAAAAAGGAGGCTTTATGAAGCCACAAGTGTGAGAAATGAAAATATCAGGGGGTAGATGTTGGATGCTTGGAATGAGAAAGTGTTCCATTGCCCACCACTGTCATTCATCTTGTTGGGCACATAAGTTTACCAAAAATATTTGAAGAAATTGAGTGCCCTTAGCAGGGTCATGTAAATCCAACATACAACTTGAAGATTTTAATTCCTTATGGGTTACGTTTTATTGAAAGTGAACATTAGATAATAGCAAGGACTGGAATTGTAGGTCATTTTACTGTACTTTGTGCAGAACGAAAAGCTCTGAAGCTTGATGAGAACATGCGTTTTAGAAACTAATATCCAGCCAATTATATTTTTAAAATCCAATAAGTCCACTCGCTACATCAAACACAAGTCAGCATTTCTTTAAAAATAAAAACACCTCCGGCACCAAAAGCTGAACGTGAAAATTGCCAGACTGTTACAAAACCTCACTGGTTCAGTAATGTCCTTCAGGGAATACCTGCCACTCCCCAACCTATCTGGCTTACACATCCTTTTCTACCCTCCCTCAGTCATTGTTGAGTTATGGAACAGCATTTAGCAGGCAACTTCTAGTATCTTGCCAAAGTGGTTATTATTGATGTACAACTCTTCACAGCAAATACTAGCATGCTATTCAACAGAAGGAATATCACAGCCAAGTCCAATCCTGTCTTTTTCCAACATCCTCACATTACATCCTCACACATGCACTCTCAGCAGAAGCAAGAATCCTGCAGGACTTTTTTCCCCTTCTTACCCTAGGCTAATTGTGACATGGCTACTGCCATCCTTAGTTTAGTTTAGAGATACAGCACTGAAACAGGCCCTTCAGCCCACCGAGTCTATGCCGACCATCAACCACCCAGTTATACTAATCCTACACTAATTCCATATTCCTACCACATCCCCACCTGTCCTGATATTTCCCTACCACCTACCTATACTAGGGGCAATTGCTAATGGCCAATTTACCTATCAACCGGCAAGTCTTTGGTATGTGGGAGGAAACCGGAGCACCCAGAGGAAACCCACACAGACACAGGGAGAACTTGCAAACTCCACACAGGCAGTACCCAGAATTGAACCCGGGTCGCTGGAGCTGTGAGGCTACGGTGCTAACCACTGCGCCGCCCTTGCTGAGTTCTGCCCATGCATGGGGCCGCCTTGGTCTGTCTAGTTCAACTACTCGCTGCATCAGATCACTGACCTCTCAGAGGATCACAGAGATTCTGAATTTGTTTATAAGTTCCTGGTTATTCTCCAAATGTACATCCCTGCACGATTTCTTCACACCTTAACTTGTACGTATAAATTTAGAGATTTTGTGAAATTGCAGACACTCTATGCAGGGAGAGATATGCACAATGAGTTATAAAAACAAGAAATGCTGGAACCACTCAGCAGGTCTAGCAGCATCTGTGGAAAGAGAAGCAGCGTTAACGTTTCGGGTCAGTGACCCTTCATTGGAACAGCATTGGAAGGGTCACTGACCCGAAACATTAACTCTGCTTCCCTTTCCACAGATGCTGCCAGACCTGCTGAGTGGTTCCAGCATTTCTTGTTTTTATTTCAGATTTCCAGCATCCGCAGTATTTTGCTTTTATTTATGCACAATGAGTTCTGTGGCCAACTCCCTTTCTCCCAAGAGGAAGTTGAACATTTCTGGTGAAGAATGCTTTGGGTGGGCAACATACAGCAGGAAGGTTAGATTAATGTTTACACATCATTCATAAAACCAATCATGGTTGCCTCTGCTTAAATGCTAGATTTACTACTTTCTTGCCATGTAAATACCTTGGGGTAGAGTTTCCACTTGGTTGAGCTTGTGTTTTTAAGTGCAACTGGGCAAAGAGTAAAAAAAAAGTGTAACATACACAAAAGATCATGGAATTTAAGCACAAATTCCATTCAACACAATTTGATTTTCTGCAATCTTCCATACTAGTTTTAAAAAACCCATTGTTAGAATCTAGTCCCACCCACAAAACAAACCATGCCAAGTTGAATCAACCATTGGGAGTTTCTGTCAATGGCGTTCGTGATTAGCAACGCATTTTTTTTTTAAACGAAAAAACTCATTTTCAACTATATTAATCAAACTGCACCAAGTCCCCGTATTTAAATATACCAAGGAACAATTTTTAAAGCAAACTTTGTATTTTAAATCTCATTGTAGTGGTTGCGCTGGATCGTGACAGATTTGGCAGTGCCATGAGCAGAAACTCAAGAGTGAAAAAAAACTTCTCAAAACCGGCACAATTTTGTCAGCAATTTTTACCCAGATCATCAATTGGACCCAAAGCAGAAACTAATCCATTGTATGAAAAGGCCCAAGAGGTTGAAACTAACTTTCATAGCAAATCTAACAAGCCAATCCACAAATCTGCAAGATTGCACTTTAAAAAAAAAAAAGTTTTGGTTAAAAATTCCCTTCCAACTTATTTTTCCTCCCATCTCCCTTCAATGCACCATCTCCAGCAAAGGAAAGAAGCTATAGTCCTGGTTCCAGGCCTCTGTCACTATAGTCAGCCATGACTAAAACGCATGGAAGCTGCTTACAATTACTGGTCCTTCTTAAGAAAAGAACATAGCTTCTGCTCACATTTTCTCCACAGCATCAGGTTGAGGGAAATTTACAATGGAGCCATGAAACCAGAACCTTCCTGGTACACTCAGCTCCAATATCAATGACACTAATATTTATATTGCTAAAAATCGTGTGGATGTCACTTCATAATTATGTTTGTATGTCAACATTTAACATTCAAACTGTGCATGTCAATATTTACAATGAAAAGTGGCATGTAAACATCCCTATATAAATTGTTGCTGCACATGTAATTGCACACCGCGTCCATTATATGGCAGTGATAAGAATCTCAGTTTTTACAACTATGCCTCCACACGCTGACTTTTAGGTGATTAAACCTCAACAGTTTGAAAGCCTCCAACAATTTTGGAAAACCAGTTTCAGGCAGAGGCTTAAGACAGAGACAGAACTGTAGGTGTACTTACACCAAAGGACTGCAGCGGTTCAAGAAGGCAGCTCACCACCTTCTCAAGGGCAATAAATGCTGGCCTACCAGCAATGTCCAAAATCCAAATGAACGAAAAAAAAAGTTATGCTAATGGATAAGGATTCTAGAGATCATGAGTTCAAATCCCACCATAGTAGGTTGTGAAATTGAATTTCAATAAATCAGGCACCAAAGGCTGAACATGAAAATTGCCAGACTGTTACAAAACCTCAACTGGTTCATTAGTGTCCTTTGTGGGGGGGAGGGGGGGGGGGGTGGAAAAGAATGAAGTCTCATGGCATCAGGTCAAACATGGGCAAGGTAACATCCTAATGATTACCACCTACCGCCCTCCCTCAGCCGATGACTCAGTACTCCTCCATGTTGAACACCACTTGGATGAAGCACTGAGGGTGGCAAGGGCACAAAATGTACTCTGGGTGGGGGACTTCAATGTCCATCACCAAGAGTGGCTCGGTAGCACCACTACTGACCGAGCTCTAAAGGACATAGCTGCTAGACTGGGTGTGCAGCAGGTGGTGGGGGAACCAACACGAGGGAAAAACATACTTGACCTCGTCCTCACCAATCTGCCTGCTGCAGTTGCTTCTGTCCATGACTGTATTGGTAGGAGTGACCAACGCACAGTCCTTGCGGAGACGAAGTCCCGCCTTCACATTGAGGATACCGTCCGTCGTGTTGTGTGGTACTATCACCGTGCTAAATGGGATAGATTTCGAACAGATCTAGCAATGCAAAACTGGGCACCCATGAGGCGCTGTGGGCCATCAGCAGCAGCAGAACTGTACTCAACCACAATCTGTAACCTCATGGCCCGGCATATCCCCCACTCTACCATTACCATCAAGCCAGGAGACCAACCCTGGTTCAATGAAGAGTGCAGGAAGGCATACCAGGCATTCCTCAAAATGAGGTGTCAACCTGGTGAAGCTATAACACAGGACAATCTGCGTGCCAAACTGCGTAAGCAGCATGCGATAGACAGAGCTAAGCGATCCCATAACCAACAGATCAGATCTAAACTCTGCAGTCCTGCCACATCCAGCCGTGAATGGTGGTGGACAATTAAACAACTAACTGGAGGAGGTGGCTCCACAAATATCCCCATCCTCAATGATGGGGGAACCCAGCACATCAGTGCGAAAGATAAGGCTGAAACATTTGCAACAATCTTCAGCCAGAAGTACCGAGTTGATGATTCTTCTCGGCCTCCTCCTGAAGTCCCCAGCATCACAGATGCCAGACTTCAGCCAATTCGATTCATTCCACGTGATATCAAGAAACGACTGAAGGCACTGTATACTGCAAAAGCTATGGGCCCTGACAATATTCCGGCAATAGTACTGAAGACCTGTGCTCCAGAACCTGCGGTGCCCCTAGCCAAGCTGTTCCAGTACAGCTACAACACTGGCATCTACCCTGCAATGTGGAAAATTGCCCAGGTATGTCCTGTACACAAAAAGCAAGACAAGTCCAACCCAGCCAATTACTGCCCCATCAGTCTACTCTCAATCATCAGTAAAGTGATGGAAGGTGTCATCAACAGTGCCATCAAGTGGCACTTGCTTAGCAATAACCTGCTCAGTGACGCTCAGTTTGGGTTCCGCCAGGGCCACTCAGCTCCTGACCTCTCATTACAGCCTTGGTTCAAACATGGACAAAAGAGCTGAACTCAAGAGGTGAGGGGAGAGCGACTGCCCTTGACATCAAGGCAGCATTTGACAGAGTATGGCATCAAGGAGCTCCAGCAAAACTGAGGTCAATGGGAAACAGGGGGAAAACCCTCCGCTGGTTGGAGTCATACCTAGCACAAAGAAAGATGGTTGTGGTTGTTGGAGGCCAATCATCTGAGCTCCAGGACATCACTGCAGAGGTTCGTCAGGGTAGTGTCTAAAGCCCAATCATCTTCAGCTGCTTCATCAATGACGTTCCTTCAGTCAAAGTCAGAAGCGGGGATGTTCGCTGATGATTGCACAATGTTCAGCTCCATTTGCAACTCCTCACATACTCCTCAAGCAGTCCATGTAAAAATGCAGCAAGACCTGGACAATATCCAGCTTGGGCTGATAAGTGACAAGTAACATTCGCACCACACAAGTGCCAGGCAATGACCATCTCCAATATGAGAGAATCTAACCATCTCCTTGGCATTCAATGGCATTACCACTGAATCCCCCACTATCAATAGCCTAGGGGCTACTATTGACCAGAAACTGAACTGGAGTAGCCATACAAATATCGCAGCTACAACAGCAGGTCAGAGGCTCGGAATCCTGTGGCAAGCAACTCATCTCCTGACTCCCCAAAGCCTGTCCATCATCTACAAGGCACAAGTCAGGAATGTGATGGAATACTCTCCACTGGCCTGGATGGGTGCAGCTCCAACAACACTCCAGAAACTCAATACCATCCAGGACAAAGCAGCCCGCTTGACTGACACCCCATCCACAACCATTTACTCCCTCCACCACCGATGCAGTGGCAGCAGTGAGTACCATCTACAAGATGCACTGCAGCAACACACCAAGGCTCCTTAGACAGCACCTTCCAAACCCACAACCCCTACCAACTAGAAGGACAAGGGCAGCAAATACATGGGAACACCACCACCTGCAAGTTCCCCTCCAAGTCACACACTATCCTGATTTGGAACTATATCACCATTCCTTCACTGTCGCTGGGTCAAAATCCTGGAACTCCCTTCCTAACAGCACTGTGGGTGTACCTACCCCACATGGACTGCAGCGGTTCAAGAAGGCAGCTCACCACCACCTTCTCAAGGACAATTAGCAATGGGACATAAATGGTGGCTTAGACAGCGACGCACACATCCCACGAATGAATTTTAAAAACCTCCACATCATATTCAGTCCATTTTTTCCAGCACTTCCCTCAGTCTATACAGCTCCAGAGAAACTCCAACTCATCTAGAATTTTACTGTCCACTTCCAATTTTTTAAGTTCCTGTCACCCTGTACATGCCAACTTCCCTGGCAACATGTCCTACTGTATATCAATTTAAAAATATAATTGCATAGTTAACATTTCAGGTCAGTGACCATTCAACAGAACTGGTGAAGCTCTCAAGAAAGATCAGTAGCCTGAAACGTTAACTGTTGCTCTCTCCACAGATGATGCCAGAACTGTTGAGTATTTCCATAATTTCTTGTTTTTATTTCAGATTTCCAGCATCTGCAGTATTTTATTTTATAAAAATATAATTGTCTTGGTAGCCTAGCAGTTATGGTTTCGGACTAACAACCTGGAGATCATCCGGCAATCCTCCTCAAAGCCTGTAGTTGAACCAGACCTTTGACCACCTCCCCCAACACTTTCCGACCCCACTCACCCCCACAGCGCTCATGTTCAGTGTCTCACCCTACTCCTTTGGGATACTTTGCTACATTAAAGAGTTACTGTGGAAGTGCATGTTGCTATAAAGATCAGATTTCTGTAGTTAACAGATGCAAGCATTATAATTTTGATATTAACCATATTTCAGGGTAATTAAGGTATTGCTACACGTGGTGTTGGTGGTGGCGGTGGAGGAGGAGGAGGAGGGCAGTAATTATAATAATTTCATCTAACATTTAAATTGAAAATCAACAAGGAAAACACACCCAAGCTCCTCCATCCTATTCAAAACTCCCCTTAAAACCCAAATTTTGGGTCTCCCTTCTTAATGCCTTATTTGGATCAGCATCCACTTTTATTTGTGAATATACACAGCTAAAGTGCCTTCGGACAGTTTTCTTTATTAAAACAAGTGTACATAAATGCAAATTATTGTTTTTCCTCCAATTCCGTACTGAGTTTTCAAAAAAGGAAAGCATTTTGCCTTAAAGTAATGGTATATTAATAGATTGGATCACAGTGGCGCAGTGGTTAGCACCGCAGCCTCACAGCTTCAGCGACCCAAGTTCAATTCTGGTACTGCCTGTATGGAGTTTGCAAGTTCTCTGACGTGTGGGTTTTCGCCAGGTGCTCCAGTTTCCTCCCACAGCCAAAGACTTGCAGGTTGATAGGTAAATTGGCCATTATAAATTGCCCCTAGTATAGGTCGGTGGTAAGGGAAGGTGGGGATATGGGATTAGTATAAATGGGTGGTTGATGGTCGGCACAGACTTGGTGGGCTGAAGGGCCTGTTTCAGTGTTGTATCTAAATAAAATTTTTTAATGGTTTTCTAATGCAAATTAGAAAATTATACAAATTTGCTAACTATCATTTTTTATGTACTGTTCAAGACATTCTCTAACCGATTCTGTTAGCCAGTAGAGCACTTTGGTAAGAAATCTAATGAAGTTATTTAATTTCTGATATAACATATACAGACAAAAATATTGAAAGTCATCTTATCATTAGGGTCAATCTATGTGCACACTCATATGTAGCTCCAAAGGAGTACCAAAGCTATACAACAGCAAGTAGGAGTGCCAAATTCTTAGAGCTTGGTCAAACTAAATTATCGTTGCTGTAATCATTTTAGGGGTGTGGGAGAAATTTTACTTTTCTTGGGACCGTTGCCAGTTATTCACTTCTCTTTTCAGAAGAACAAAAACTGGAAATGTTGACAGTGTAAAGTGGGCAAGGAAGGAAGTGAAAAACAACTTAGACAGCCAAAGTTTTAAAAACTTATGTAAGGAAATGTGACAATCATTGTACACTATAAGATTAAACTGAGGGAAGAACTATGGTCAGATCATAAAGGCTGCATGCTCCTCCTCAAAAGTGTCAAGGGATCTTTAAAATTGGGTAGAGAACCAGAGAACACCGATTTAAGGTGAATGGCAAAAGAACCAAAGGCGACATGAGGAAAAACCTTTTTTCTTTTACACAGTGAGTGGTTAGAATCTAGAAATGCACTATCCGAGTGCATTGAGGAGGCAGATTCAATCATGGCTTTCAAAAGGGAACTGGATAATTATCTAAATCATGAGAGGTATAGACAGGGTGGATAGCAAGAAGCTTTTTCCCCCCCCCAGAGTGGGGGATTCAATTACAAGGGGACACGAGTTCAAAGTGAAAAGGGGAAAAGTTTAGGGGGGGGATATGCGTGGAAAGTTCTTTACGCAGAGGGTGGTGGGTACATGGAACGCATTACCAGCGGAGGTGGTAGACGCGGGCACGATAGAGTCTTTTAAGATGTATCTAAACAGATACATGAATGGGCAGGAAGTAAAGAGATACAGACCCTTAGAAAATAGGCGACAGGTTTAGATAGAGGATTTGGATCGGCGTAGGCTTGGAGGGCCAAAGGGCCTGTTCCTGTGCTGTAATTTTCTTTGTTCTTTGTTCTAAAGAGAAAAGATTTTCAGGGCTATGGTGAAAAGGTAGGGGAGTGGGACTAACTGTGTTGCTCTTAGAGAGCTGGCATGGACACAACCACAATGGGCCAAATGGCCACCTTCTGTGCTGTAATCGTTATATGATTTGTGATCTACCTAATTAGATATGGCACTTCCATAAATACAACATCTCCTCAGTGCTGCACAAGAGTGTCAGCTTAGTTTCAGGTGGTCAAGCTCTGAAATAGGACGTCAATGACAACTTTCCAACTCAAAAGGCAAGGGTACTACCAACTGAGTCAAGTTGAATTACCTTTTCCCATTACTTCATTCTTTGTGGTTTCTTTTAGTAGTGTCATCAATATTTTAGCAATACCAAGAAACCATTTCCAAGCTAGTCACTAATTAAAATGAAACGAAGCAATTTAGAAAAGCGAATAGAAACCTAGGATATACAAAAAAAAGACGACTAGCCAAAACAGTAGAGCAGAAATCTACAGAAGTTATGCTAAGGCTTTACAACAGTCATATAGCAATATACGTTTGCATCCTTCCAATAGAAAGAGCTAGACTGAGCGTGAAGTAGATGGACTGTGCAGAAAGATTACAGAAGATTAAGCTTTAGTTCACAAAACAGTGCTCACCTGAAGTGCACAAAAAAATTGAAGAATACAGGTATAGACCAAAGTTGGAAATCTTATTAGACTTAACGCTCAACTAGTCCAAACAATGCAGAACAAACCAATGCCAAGAGAATGTTAGACTTTTGTTTCTGTTGGAAAATCTAAAGTTATGTGTAAATATTAGATAAACTTGAGTTTGTCAATTTGGATAGAGATGTGCAAGATGGTCATACGTACAGAAAGAAAATCTATAAAATCATTGTAAATAATTTACTTGAGCAGGGCAAAGAATTACAGGTTCAAAAAAAATTAGTAAAATGCAAACTAATGATGGATATTAGGAGGTTTTTCTTCAGAGAGAGAGATCTGTAGAGGGAATAGGCTATTTAAAATAGCAGAGTCAAAAATATTGGGATTATTTACAAAATATTTACATGCACTTGCCTTCAAGACTGAATGGCCTTTTTGCATCCTAGTCTTATACTCTAATGAAACTAACAAAATAAATCTTTTTTAAAAAAAAACCAGGTCAGATGAAAAATAGTAAACTATTGCTAATTTATTGCTCATCCCAAGAGTTGCATTACTCCATCACAATTCAGCAAAGCAGGAAGGAAATGTTAAATGTAGCCGTTTATGACTGCAAACACACAACCTTCTACCCAGCAGGCCAGAAAGTCTATTTTTCCCTGTAACTCAAATCATCAACTGAGATACATTTAGATGCTTATAAAAAATGTGTGTTGCGTTAGCTGTTTCTATGAAAGAAATTTTACAAGGTTGCTGCATTCTTTTGGTGTTGGACAAAACCTATTTCGTCAAAACGCTTCCTGTGCTCATCATTACCACTGAAAAGTTCAGCAACATTTGGAAATATGCAATATAAACTGTGATGTAGCAATGCAATTTGTATCAATGATCTCATCTAAGATTGGAGTTTAATATACTCAACACAGCAACACAAAATGTTAAAGATCAGTAATTTGACATTCTCAGTGTGGAGCATGATGTTTCAGCATGAAAACTATCAATATGATGATACCTGGGGAGAGCAGGAAAGAAAAGAATTATGCACAATTTGTTTTAAATTAATGTTTTCAAATAAAGAAAAACATACATGTGCAATCTTCCAGAATAAAATTCTGAAAACAGCTCAGAATGACGTTTGAAAGAGAGCTGAAAGGGTCACACCTAAAGTGCTGGCAAAGTTAAAACACTTCAGAAAAAGGAAAGCTTTCCAAAAAGTGAAGCACTTTTTTTTTTATAAAAGTGACAAACTGCTGAAATGCTTACCCATCACTTTCCAGCAACATTTATTAAAGCAATTTAAAGAATTTTTCTAAAGATAAGTAACTGAGGCAAGTATAGCAAATGCATCTTGAGACAGTTGATATGTTCCTACCGACCATTCCAAAAGAATGGCCCTGGCACAATTAGAGACAGAACAGTTTAATATACTTAAAATTGAAGTTAAAAATTAAAGCAATGACTGCATAGGCTGATTTTTTTTTTCCAGGCAATCTCTTAAAAAAATTCCCTTTGTTCAGATCCTTCAGCTGTCCTTCATTTTGCAAAAATTCTTCCCTAAGCCACCCACCTCTAAAGAGCTCTCCAAATTCATCTCATCAAATCAAGATTTTGCTCACCTCTTCGACCATTTGTTGCTTTACCCCTTTTATTCATCTATGTTTCCCTCCTTTCTTCCACCCATGCCACCCACCCCAACCAAAAAATTGCTTCTGGCCATTTTCATGGAGGAATTTCTTTACTCAGAGGGTGGTGAATCTGTGGAATTCTCTACCCCAGAGGGCCGTGGAAGCTCAATCATTGAGCATGTTCAAGACAGAAATCAATAGATTTCTGGATACTAATGACATCAAGGGATATGGGGATAGTGGGGGAAAATGGCATAGAGGCCATGATTTGTTTGAATGGCAAGCAGGCTCGATGGGCTGAATGGCCTACTCCAATTTCCTATGATCCTATAATTTGCAGCAAAGTCATCAATAAACCCAGTAATTTTTGAATTTGGTATCACAAAAGATTTGAAATTACTTTAAAATCCCATGTTTTAACATTAACGTGATCACAAGGTTTTTTTTAAAAAAATGCTGAGATGATGGGTACTTAATATTCTTACCTTACGTAGAAAACAAATAAACACTTGTTAACCTGCCTCATCAATAGTGTTAAAAAACAAATTCCATTGCTGTGGAAAGATGTTAATCTTTTTTGGCTGCAAAGCAAGGGACATAAAATAGGATCGAACTCGAAACTAGCAGAAAGACTTTTTGAAACAGAATGCTGCTTAAGCACAAAGGTCTTCGAAACACAAAGCTAACGCCTATTAAAAGGTTGCATGGAAGTCAGAAATCTAGCAAGATATCTTGTTTAGGTGAAGCAAGACAGCCTACCAACATTGGGGGGGGGGGGGGGGGAAAAAAGAGAAGAGAGGGAGGGATGCACGCAGGGGAAGTGTGGCATGTTCATTTGGTATTGTTACAATAAGATTAAGTGATTCTGATCATAACTGCTGCTTTGGGGAGTCTCCAAAGGATCGTTGTTTGGCCCCTTCTTCATCTAAGCACTGTTCCCAGGCAACATTATCCAAAGACACAGGGTCATGGGTATCGACAACACCCAGCTCTACCTCTTTACTGACTTTGTGTCGTCAGACTGCTTGTCCAACACCTAGTCCTGGATGAGCTGCAATTGCCTCCAGTTAAATGCTGGAACGACCAAAGCCATCAGCTTTGGCCCAAGCCTCAAATTCCATACCCTTCACCACCAATTCCATCCCCCATCTCAGTGTCCCTCAGAATCTGGCCTCATGCTTCACCCTATTGGCAGTTGTGCCTTCATCCATTTAAGCCCTCAAATTCCCTCCTTTTAAAGAAAGCCTTTTTTGACCAAGCTTTTAATCACACCTCATTTAACTCGGCACTAGCACTACATTAAAACTGCTATACAAATGCAAGTTGATGCTGTTGACTTATTGTTATATCCCTGGATTATGTTACTGTACAAGTAGGCATAGCACAGGGCGAGTCAACTCCCACAAAAGAAAGACACTTAGACTACAGAGAGGTCAATGGCTTCAGTACTCTAAAAAGGTAACAGCAGATCCAAATTTGTAAAATACTCCTAAAAGTGCACACAAATCAACTAATTACTTGCGCAAGGAACAGCCTGAACCATCTCCATCCAAATAAAATAGAAAACAATTCTACACTAATGCTGTTCTGTAACCTGTAAATGTATCCTGATAGGAGATTCAAGGCTGAGCATCCTCCTGTGCAAAGATATCAAAAGAAAGAGATTGCAAATTACTGTTGAATTTAAACACCTGCATTGTGTAATGTATTATACCTTTGTATAATAGTACATTATACAAAAGAAACTAAATATCTACAGAATCCCTAAAAATGCATTCTACAGTTATGACATACATCTTCAAACATCTTTCAAGGCTAATTTTTATTTTAAATTATACTAGGTATTATACTCATGAATTATCACTTTTCTTTTAAGAAAGACAAATGTTTAACTCTGGTTTCAAAAATTGAATCATAGGACCCTAGAAACCAAAAGGGTTCTATGTAGTCTGCAAGGTCAAAAAAGATTTATATTTATTTTGTATTTATGGAACATATTTAAGAAAACTACAATAATAGCACTATTTTATACTGGATAGCTAATGATCCTTTGGAATATATGAACAAGAGTAAACCATTCAGCCTGTTGAGCTTGTTCCACCATTCATTCATTTAGTTCATGCCGGATCTTCATTTACCCACCTTTATTCCATACTCCTGGATACCCTTAGCTAGAAAAAAAAAATCTAGCTACCTCAGTCTTGAAAATTTCAATTGGCCCATCGTCCATGGTCTTTTTTTTGTAGGGGATGGGGAGGTTGGTGGGAAAAAGTTCCAGATTACCACTATGCTGTTTAAAAAAAAGTCCTTCCTGATTTCATTCCTAAAATGGCATAGTTCTAATTTTAAGATTGTGCCCCCTTTTTCTGGATTCCCCAACCAAGGAAATAGTTTCTCTACAACTGCACTATTGACTCCCTGTATCATGTTAAACACCTCAAATTAGATTATCCCACAACCAGCTCCCTAGAGTGTGCCAACATTTCAAGGTATTATAGAAAAAAGTTTGAAAACCTCTACTTTTTTTTTTCCTTGCTGTAGAAGCTTGAACATAAAGCAGTGAGTAGAAGTATTCTTTCAATTACCACCCCATCAATCTACTCTAAAAAAAATCAGCAAAGTGATGGAAGATGTCATCAACAGTGCCATCAAACAGCATATTCGCTGATGATTGCACAATGTTCAGCACCATTCGCGACTCCTCAAATACTGAAGCAGTCCATGTAGAAATGCAGCAAGACCTGCACAATATCCAGGCTTGGGCTGATTAGTGGCAAGTAACATTTGCACCACACAAGTGCCAGGCAATGACCATTTCCAACAAGAGAGGAACCATCACCCTTGACATTTAATGGCAGTATCATTGCTGAATCCCCCACTATTAACATCCTAGGGGCTACCATCGACCAGAAACTGAACTGGAGTAGTCATATAAATACTGTGGCTACAAGAGCAGGTCAGAGGCTAGGAGCCCTGTGGCGAGTAACTCACCTCCTGACTCCCCAAAGCCTGTCCACCATCTACAAGGCACAAGTCAGGAGTGTGATGGAATACTCTCCACTTGCCTGGATGGGTGCAGCTCCAACACTCAAGAAGCTTGACACCATCCAGGACAAAGCAGCCCACTTGAATGTTTGTGGATGGTGTGTCATTCACAGTGGCAGCAGTGTGTACCATCTACAAGATGCATTGCAGCAACGCACCAAGGCTCCTTAGACAGCACCTTCCAAACTTGCAACCTCTACCATCTCGAAGGACAAGAGCAGCAAATGCTCCTAACTTGGAACTATATCACCGCTCCTTCACTGTCGCTGGGTCAAAATCCTAGAACTCCCTTCCTAACAGCACTGTGGGTGTATCTACCTCATATGGATTGCAGCGGTTTAAGGATGAAGCTCACCACCACCTTCTCAAGGGCAATTAGGGGTGGGCAATAAACGTGGGCATAGCCAGCGATGCCCACATCCCATGAATGAATAAAAAAAAAAGTAATGGAACGCTGCTGGTGCCTGATTCAATTGTTCCAGTCATTCCTTCTGTAAAACTGATAAAGAAAAATTATACATCGCAGACAAAAAAAAAAGACAAGGTTTACTTATAGATCCCACCCACACCCACTGAGCAAGTCAGAGTAGCACAGGGTAGGGCTAAAAGCACAATCCTGATAACCAATAAAATCACAAATGGTCATCCAAGTCCCTAAAATAATGATCAGGATATTTTGCCTTATAAATATGCAGTAGCCAACGATCAACATTTTTCCACAAAGTAATTCGTAACTGATAACATGATCAAGAGAACGCATGCAAGTACGGTACCAAGGTCTGACAGATGATATCAAGAGAAGTAAGCAGGCTACGCAAACTTTATGGGTAGAATTAAGAAATACATGAAGTGGCAGAATGTATTAATGCAGAGATTAGGCAAGCATGTAGTAAAGGCAGCATGATTTTAATAGGGGATTTTAAATTCCCATGTACATTGGAATAAGCAGACAAGCTAATGTCAAAAAGGTACCAAATTTTTGTGTGTTCAGGATGCCTAGAAACAAGGAGGCAGGCTATATTAGATTTAGTAATGAGCCAGATTTAGCCAACAGCCTGAGTGGCGCTTGAGCATTTATTGAGTAACGATAATACGATTGAGTTCAATGTTGTGTTTAAAAGGGAGAAACACAAAAGAGCGATCAAGATTTTCCCAAGGCCGACTTCAATAGGATGAAATATAAACTATCCACATCTGCTAAAGGGTAGCAGTTTATATCCCTAAGGTGCAAGAGCCATGGGCAACTAAAGAGACAATATAAAACTAAAAATAAATGTAAAAACTAGCACAGATCTTGGCGAATGATAGAGGTAAAAAAAGAGCAAATGGTGACAAAACAGATAGCAAGAACTAGAAAAAGGACTGTATGAAAAGAAACTTGCAGATATATCAAAAATAGAAAATATTTTCAGTTATATTTGGAAAAAGAGGGTGGTTAAGATCACCACGGGCTCCTTAAAAACTGACACTGGTAATAAATATTGTCAATGAAAATAAGGAAGTGGCAAAGGTTAAATAGTTACTTTACATCAGTATTTACAAAAGATGATATCATGCTAGATGGCTCAAGGAAACGAATATTGAATCAGAGATGGGAATGCACCAAAATTAATGTAAACCATTAACAGTAAACGAATAAGACACTAAGACACTAAAAGAGTAACAAATCACCAGGACCAGATGGTTTTTAAAATAAAAAAATGTGGGGAGAACATTTCAGACGCCCCAAGCATGATCCTCCAAAGTTCTCTGGATTCAGGAGCTGTTCCTTCAGATGGGAAAATTACACATGTCATCTGCCATTTAAGAAAAGAGAGAGACGGTAACCAGGGAATTATAGTCAGATTAATCTATTGTCGGGAAATTACTAGGATCTATAATAAAGCTCAAGTGTGACTGAACACACAAATTTTCAGCTGATCAGAGACAGCCAACATGGATTTGTAAAGGATAGGTCAAGCCTGGCAAACCTGATTAGTTGCCTCTTCAAAAAATTCAAAGTAGTGGACAGGGAACTGTCAATGGATGTTATTTAATGGACTTCCAGAAGGAATCTGATAAAGTCCATAGTAGCTAAAGCTGAAATTCATTGAATTGAAGGCAAATTATTGACCTAGTTATTAAACTGGCTGAGAGGCAAGAGACAGGAAGTATGAAAAATGGGCAGGTACTCTAATTGGTACATGTGACTAGTGGTGTCCCACTTTCACTAGTTCAGGAATCCAAGATTAAAGGGGACATCACCTAAAATATAGAGCTAGGCTGTCATAGGTCAGGAAACATTCTATATGCAAAGGGCAGTAGAAGTCTGAAAACACTTCCACAAATGGCAGTTGATGCTGAGTCAATTAATCTCGGATTTAAAATTGAGACTTTTGTTAACCAAAAAGGTATAAGATATGGGGCAAAGGCAGGACATGAAGTTAGGTCACAGATCAGTCATGATCCCATTAAATAGCAGAACAGGCTTGAGGGGCGAAAAGGCCTAGTTTGTTCCTGTGTTGCTACAGTTCATCGCTACAATGGCATATTCACAACCCACAAAATTAGCATTGTTGCAGTCAGAGCAGCTCCACAAAAACATAAAAATTGATGTAAAGTTGAGCACCAAGGTCCAAACTTGGCAAACTGAAAAGGTCTGCACTACAGAGTTTGATTCCAATTCATCAGGTGCCAGGTCAAACTAGACACCAGATTCAAGCTGTATTTATGTTATAACTGTAGTGTCTGTGCAAATACACCTTTTTTTAAAAAAATTCATTGGATGTGGGCATGCCAGCATTTATTGCCCATCCCCAGCTGCCTTCGAGAAGATGGTAGTGAGCTGCCTTCATGAACCACTGCAGTCCATGTAATGCAAGTACACCCACAGTGCTGTTAGAAAGGGAGTTCCAGGATTTTGACCCAGCGACAGTGAAGGAATGGCAATATAGTTCCAAGTCAGGATGGTGTGTGACTTGGAGGGGAACTTGCAGGTGGTGGTGTTCCCATGCATTTGCTGCCCGCGTCCTTCTAGTTGGTAGAGGTCACAGGTTTGGAAGGTGCTGTCTAAGGAGCCTTGGTGCATTGCATCTTGTAGATGGGACACACTGCTGCCACTGTGCGTCGGTGGAAGGAGTGAATGTTTGTGGATGGGCTTCCAATCAAGTGGGCTGCTTGCCCTGGATGGTGTCGAGCTTCCTGAGTGTTGTTGGAGCTGCACCCATCCAGGCAAGTGGAGAGTATTCCATCACACTCCTGATGTATGCCTTGTAAATGGTGGACAGGCTTTGGGGAGTCAGGAGATGAGTTACTCGCCGCAGGATTCCTAGCTTCTGACCTGCTCTTGCAGCCACAGTATTTATATGGCTACTCCAGTTCAGTTTCTGGTCAATGGTAACCCACAGGATGTTGACAGTGCAGGATTCAGCGATGGTAATACCACTGAATGTCATGGGGAGATGGTTAGATTCTCTTGTGTTGGAAATGGTTATTGCATGGCACTTCTGTGGCATGAATGTTACTTGTCACTTATCAGCCCAAGCTGGATATTGTCCAGGCCTTGCTGCATCTCTACACAGACTGCTTCAGTATCTGAGGAGTCATGAATGGTGCTGAACATTGCGCAATCATCAGCGAACATCCCCACTTCTGACCTTATGATTGAAGGAAGGTCATTGATGAAGCAGCTGAAGATGGTTGGGCCTAGGACACTACCCCGAAGAACTACTGCAGTGATGTCCTGGGACTGAGATGATTGCCCTCCAACAGCCACAACCATCTTCCTTTGTGCTAGGTATGACCCTAACCAGTGGAGAGTTTTCCCCGATTCCCATTGGCGCCAGTTTTGCTAGGGCTCCTTGATGCCACATTCGGTCAAATGCTGCCTTGATGTCAAGGGCAGTCACTACCCCCTCACCTCTGGAGTTCAGCTCTTCTGTCCATGTTTGAACCAAGGCCGTAATGAGGTCAGGTGCTGAATGGCCATTGCAGAACACAAACTGAGCATCAGGTGAGCAGGTTATTGCTGAAAAAGTGCCACTTGCTGATGATCGGGAGTAGACCGATGGGCGTTAATTGGCCAGATTGGATTTGTCATGCTTTTTATGGACAGGACATACCTGGGCAATTTTCCACATTGTTGGGTAGATGCCAGTGTTGTAGCTGTACGGGAACTCTCTTCCCTGGAGAGGGGCTGAGGCAGGGTTATTGAATGTTTTTAAGGCAGACGTAGACAGATTCTTGACAAACAATGGAGTCAAAGAGTATCGGAAAAGGCAGGAAAGTGTAGTTGAGTGCACAAACAGAAAAGCCATGATCTTATAGAATGGCAGAACAGTCTCGATGGGCCAAATGGTCTATTCCTACTCCTAGTTCGTATGTTTCTATGTAACAGCTTGGCCAATTCTGGAGCACAAGTCCTCAGTACTATTGCTGGAGTGTTGTCAGGGCCCATAGCCTTTGCAGTACCAGCACCTTCAGCCATTTCTTGATATCACATGGAGTGAATCAAATTGGCTGAAGACTGACATCTGTAATGCTGGAGAGCTCAGGAGGAGGCCATCACCACCAATTTATTCAAAAGAAACTGCACTGATAACTAATATCAAATAACTTCTGCAATTCATAAGCAATTAATTAAATCAAGGGGTTTGTTTCACATTGTAACTGAGTGAGGTAAGTGGCTTACATTTGTTAGGCCACCTATCCAGTGTATTCCACATAAGTTCTTTTTCATGATAATTTATTCTATAAGAAGGAGACATCTTCCTATATCCCCATTACTCAAAAACTGCCCAAATGATAAACTAAATCAGAAGATCCTAAACACCACTGTTTAAAAATGGACTGTAAAAAAAAAAAACTTTAAACAGACCAAAATACAACCTATTTTCAAATAAACGCAATCATATTATAAACTTTGGGAAAAAATTGTACTCTACTAGGAAACAGGCGGATTTTTTAAAAAATTAGATATAGGGTACAATATTATTGTATGCTTAACAGCTGTTGACCTCACTAAAATTTAACTGTAAACCCTATTCACTTTAACGCAATTTTTATTTTATGCTGCACGTCCTACACATGAAAGAGGTTGACCCACTGAAAACCCCCTTGAGACTCCACCACGGTGCTTTCCGGTGCTGTCAAGGAGTCTCCAACTTCCCTGCAGTATAACAACCTTGATCAGAGATAATATTAAAAGCCTGATTATTGGCGGGGTCGGGATAGCTCGGTCCCACACTCCATGCCTGGATATTGGCTGCACTCTTACTGATTTTCTTGACCTAAATTCACAGACAGGAGTGCGGGACACTGAAATCACAAAGACAGTACTGCAAAGCTGAAAGCTTCTCATGCCAGGCCTTCAGGCATAGTTTGAACTGTTACTACAGAAATAAACAACCACCGCGCCCAATCGGCAGGTTCTCTAAGCAACAGCATGAGATTCAGCCGCAGTATTCTCCTCCTGGCTTTTAATTAATTAAAAGGAAGATGAAGACCCACCTCTGGTGAAACGTAAGACACGAAAGATGGTTTCGCCATTTTTCCGCCTCCCGATCCTAAACTCAGCATTTTGTGTGGTATTTTTCCGGGGATACTTTGTTGCTGTTTGCCCAGGTGTTGTTACCACTGATAAAACTTGTATCCGTCTCAGGCCCGCCTCCTGCTCGGCTCTGATTGGCTCTGAGCTGTCCAGAAAGTTTCCGATTTCGGAACGTCGCTCAGGCTCCGCGGTAGTTGATTGGGTCATTGTTGTGTCAATCATTGTGAGCCCTCCCGACTCCACTGCGTTGCCATTCGCCCCCATGCGCTCTGTGCTCTCCATTTAAGGGCTTATAAATCAGCGGCCCCTCTATTTATTGGCTGGTTGAAATGCCAATCGCTGCTGCCTGTGTACACTGCTTTTTTGTTCTGTAAAAATATTGAAAGCGGCTTGTAAACTTTTACCTCTCTGTTGTATTAACACTGCAACTTAGGGCGATGGCAGAACGTTTAAGCTTCGCACCAATTCCAGTCTTGCAATGAGCCGGGACAAATTGGTAACCGCGCTGTAAATGTATCCAGAGGCACCAATGAAGAAGCTCAGTCTGTAGTGTATCTGAAATCGTATTTCATGATGAATGAAAGAAAGAGCTCTTTTCACGACCTGGTGTAGTGCAGGGACAGATTACACATGTAGGGAGGGGTGAATCCAGGAAGGGATTTAAAAACCAGCAGGACAGTTTTACATTGAGTTTGGGGTCAACGAGTACAGGAGTGATATGGGAAAGAAGGATTTGCATTTTATATCGTTCCATTTATGCTTTCCAACCAATTTTCAAGTGTCGTCACTGTTGTAATGTAGGAAACGCGGCAGCAAAAATTGCACACAGCAAGCTCCCACAAACAGCAATGTGATCATGCCTAATAATAGGTTTTGAACTATTTTAATGATGTTTAAGAGATAAATATTGGCCAGAGGTTTGTGTATATGAATGTAGCTGTATTAAATTATCTTGAATCCTGAAGTGCATTCGAGTTCTTTATTGTTTGGCTATAATTTCTGTAGACACTCTGCTGATGATGCTGCATTAACATCCCACACAGAAAAGAGGAGTTCCCTGATGAGGACTTTCTGTACTTTGGTCTTCGCTCTAAGACAGGCAAGGGTGAAAAACCTGTCATCTGATCTTGTGTGGAGGAAAATTCCTTCTTCTGAAGATTTGAACGCATGTGAGAGCAGCAGTGAGAAGAAGATCCCAAATAGTGTAGGTGCGAGAACACAGCCCTGTTTCATGCCACTCAGGATAGGAAAGGAGTCTGATGAGGCACCGCTATGCTGAATTGTACCTTTCATATTGTCATGTGGCTTTGGTGGACATCCGATCTTTGCTAGTAGTCTGAAGAGACCACGTCTGCTGACGAGGTCAAAGGCTTTGGTGAGATCTATGAAAGCAACGTAGAGGGGCATCTGTTGTTTGCGGCATTTCTCCTGTAGCTGAAGGGAGAACAGCATGTCAATGGTGGATCTCTGTGCTCGAAAGCCACACTGTGCCTCAGGGTAGACACACTCAGCCAGTTTCTGGAGTCTGTTTAAAATGACTCGAGTGAAGACTTCCCCCACTATGCTGAGCAGGGAGATTCCACAGTACTTGTTGCAGTCATCGCGATCACCCTTGTTCTTATAGAGACTCATCGACAGGATTGCGACTGCCTGCAATGGATTTGGCCTAACCATCAGCCTCACGAAAATGAACATCATGGGACAGGGCATCAGAAATGCTCCAACCATCAATATCAGCAACCACGCTCTAGAAGTGGTTCAAGAGTTCACCTACCTAGGCTCAACTATTACCAGTAACCTGTCTCTCGATGCAGAAATCAACAAGCGCATGGGAAAGGCGTCTGCTGCTATGTCCAAACTGGCCAAGAGGGTGTGGGAAAATGGCACACTGACATGGAACACAAAAGTCCGAGTGTATCAAGCCTGTGTCCTCAGTACCTTGCTCTACGGCAGCAAGGCCTGGACAACGTATGTCAGCCAAGAGTGACGTCTCAATTCATTCCATCTTTGCTGCCTCTGGAGAATCCTTGGCATCAGGTGGCAGGACCGTATCTCCAATGCAGAAGTTCTCGAGGCGGCCAACACCCCCAGCATATACACCCTACTGAGTCAGCGGCACTTGAGATGGCTTGGCCACGTGAGCCGCATCGAAGATGGCAGGATCCCCAAGGACGCATTGTACAGCGAACTCGTCACTGGTATCAGACCCACTGGCCGTCCATGTGTCCGCTTTAAAGACATCTGTAAACGCGACATGAAGTCCTGTGACATTGACCACAAGTTGTGGGAGTCAGTTGCCAGCGATCGCCAGAGCTGGCGGGCAGCCATAAAGGCGGGGCTAAAGAGTGGCGAGTCGAAGAAACTTAGCAGTTGGCAGGAAAAAAGACAGAAGTGCAAGGAGAGAGCCAACTGTGCAACAGCCCCGACAACCAATTTTATCTGCAGCATCTGTGGAAGAGTCTGTCACTCTAGAATTGGCTTTTATAGCCACTCCAGGCACTGCTTCACAAACAACAGACCACCTCTAGGTGCTTACCCATTGTCTCTCGAGACAAGGAGGCCAAAGAAAGAAAGGTTATAATTTCATTTTTAATTACTCATTTTAAATATGTCTGTCAGTTTGACCAGTGCACACTCTTCCCCATATGACCTCAATGAATGACCATTCTTTGCTTCTGAGCCTGAGGCATGGAACTTGAACAGAAAGGAAGATTCAGCATAGGTTGTTTTCAAAGGTCTAGGGAAGGACATAAACATGCTGGAAGTTGGTCTGTCTTGAATAGACTGCTAAAACCTTGATTCAGATGTACTACCGTAATCCCATCACTTCACTTCAAAAGAATGCCTGGAATTTGCATTAATATTAACAGTAAAACAGTCATTATTACCATAACAGAAACTTCTGGCGGGGACACATGCTTAGATAATCATAGAAATATAGAATTTGCTATCATAGACTGATAGATGGAGCACAGAAGGAGGCCATTCGGCCAGTCATGTCCGTGCCGGCTCTCTGCAAGAGCAACTTAGCTAGTCCCACTCCCCTGCCTTTTCCCCATGGCCTTGCAAATTTTTTCTCTTCAGATAATTATCCAATTTCCTTTTGAAAGTCATGATTGAATCTGCCTCCATCACACTCAGGCAGTGCATTCCAAATCCCAACCACTCGCTGCATAAAAAAGTTTTTCCTCATGTCACTGTTGCTTCTTTTGCCAATCACCTTAAATCGGTGTCCTTTGGTTCTGGATCCTTCAGCTGGTGAGAACAGTTTCTCACTATATACTTTGACCAGACTCCTCATTATTTTGAACACCTATATCAAATCTCCTCTCAAACTTCTCCGAGGAGAACAGCCTCAGCTTCTTCAATCTATCCACATAACAAGTTTCTCATCCCTGGAACAATTCTCCTGAATCTATTCTGCATCTGTACTGCCTTCACAACCTTCCTAAAGTGTGGTGCTCAGAATCATAGAACGTTTAAGGCACAGAAAGAGGCCATTTGTCCCATCTTGTCTGTGCCAGCCGAAAAACTATCCACCTATTCCAATCCCAGCTTCCAGCATTTGGTCCGTAGCCCTGCAGATTATGGCACTTGAGGTGCATATCCAGACTTCTTTTGAATGAGTTGAGAGTTTCTGCTTCAACTATCCTTTCAGACTGTGAGTTCCAGACCATCTCTGGGTGAAAATGTTTTTCCTTGTTTCCCCTCTAATTTTTCTACCAATCACTTTAAATCTATGCCCCCTCATCACTGACCTCTCTGCTAAGGTAAATAGGCCCTTCACCTCCACTCTATCCAGGCCCCTTAAAATTTTGTACCTTTCAATCAGATCTCCCCTCAGCCTTCTCTGTTCCAAGGAGAACAACCCCAACCTATCCAATCTTTCCTCCTAGCTGCATTTTTCCAGTCCTAGCAACATCCTCCTAAATCTCCTCTGTACCTCTCTAGTGCAATTACATCCTTTCTGTAATGAGGTGACCAGAACTGCACACAGTACTCAAGTTGTGGCCTAACTAATGAGTTATACAGTTCCAGCATAACCTCCCTGTTCTTGTATTCTATACCTCGGCTAGTAAAGGAAAGGATTCCATATGCCTTCTTAACCACCTTATCGACCTGTCCTGCTACCTTCAGCTGGACTGGACACAATACTCTAATTGAGACCGAACCAATATTTTATACAGGTTTATCCTTGTTCTTGTACACTATGCCACTATTTATAAAGCCCAAGATCCGTTATGCCTTATTAACCACTTTCTCAACCTGCCCTGCCACCTTCAATGATTTGTGGGGTGTGTTAGATTAGATTAGATTAGAGATACAGCACTGAAACAGGCCCTTCGGTCCACCGAGTCTGTGCCGAACATCAACCACCCATTTAGACTAATCTTACACTAATCCCATATTCCCACCAAACATCCCCACCTGTCCCTATATTTCCCTACCACCTACCTATACTAGTGACAATTTATAATGGCCAATTTACCTATCAACCTGCAAGTCATTTGGCTTGTGGGAGGAAACCGGAGCACCCGGAGAAAACCCACGCAGACACAGGGAGAACTTGCAAACTCCACACAGGCAGTACCCAGAATCGAACCCGGGTCCCTGGAGCTGTGAGGCTGCGGTGCTAACCACTGCGCCACTGCGCCAAAGACTGAGTCTTTGCATGCAGATGGATTCATTAGCAGTCATTGATTTGTTGTGAACTTCAACTACTTACACACGATTCTCACTGTGACAACCAATGAAAATGTCAACAAAAGCAAAATACTGCAGATGCTGGAAATCTAAAATAAAAACAGAAAATGCTGAAAGTACTCAGCAGGTCTGGCAGCATCTGTGGAAAGAGAAGCAGAGTTACGTTTCAGGTCAGTGATCAATGAGAATGTTAAGTTTTGTTCAATCAGGAGTAGCTGAGTTTTTAACAGCGTACTAAGTCATAATTAATGAATAACCTCTCTGGCCCTAAAAAGAAACTAATTTTACGAGGGTGACATCTCATTCCCTCAGAAGAACATGTACAAATTGCAGATTTTTATATTTTTTTAAATGATTTTATTTCAATATTTATGTTTCTCCCTTAATCCTATGTGAATATCCCAATCTTTATTCACTTTCTGTACAATGATTTAATTGTGATTTGTATTCCCTGCTTTTTACTTCCTGCTTTGCTGTCTCAGAATTCCTCAATCAGTTTGGATCGTTAACCTGCATGCAGCCTTCCCTGCTGCTGGATGCCACAAGAAGGCTCCCAATTAAAACTGACAACTGGCATTGGAAATCTACACTCTGAAGCTCGACTGATTTTTGTGAGCAGCTTTGTTTGAAATCTGCAGCAAGCATCATACCTTCGCCACTGACTGCAAAATCCAGGCCAACGTTTCTGACAATTGCCATAAAGTCTAAAATTATGGTACAGAGCCATCTGGAGGCCAGGGCTTGGAACTGCGTGAACTAACGAATTACCGTAAAGGATCAACTTTTGCTTTTGAATTTAAGCGGCATTTAACAGAGAAATTACCGATCTCAACATCACCTACTGCATAACGCATGATGCATATTAGCATTTTTCAAATGGATGTTGCTGTAGACAAAGCTTGACATTGGAGTTTTCAAAGCATTTAGAAATGGAATGTTCTGGCCCACTCAACAATTTCATTAAATTATAGATATAATGAGCTGAAATTTGATCCCGTGGCAGAGGCGGGTTTGGAGATGGGCATGCCGGCAATTTCTCACTACCAGTCTGCCAGTATGTTCCCACCTTGGGCCTATTTTCAGCGAGGTGGCATCTGGAAGTGATGGCTACCCACCTGCCAGCAGCGGGTAGCCATTGGGCCAATTAAAGTGCCAAATAAGGGCATTCTACTCGCCATCTGGATTTTCCAGACAGCAAATGGACTCCCACCTCCAAACCCCCCCCCCCCCCTACCCCGATGTGGCTGGAGCCCGTAGATGGAATGTTGGTGGCCTCCTGGCAGAAGGCCAAAGGAGTCAGAGGCAAAGCCTGCAAAGCAGCCCAGCATGGACCCAGCATCTGTGGCCACGGTATAATTTGTACAATTTACAAGTCTTAAGAGGGCCCCTCCATCTTTAGGCTCCCTTGTCTACAGCGACATCGCCCACCTCTCTAGGTGGGGTCACCAGCCTTTTGGAGCCTCGGGCACTTCTATTGGCAATCCTGGCTGTGAGGCTTGTCTGCTGTCCTTAATGGGACAGGGCTCTCGGAGGAGGCCTGTTAATTGGTCACCTCCTCAAAAATCTCCAGGGTTCCGCCACAGCCCGGTGTCAGGATTGGGACCCTGGAAGTAAAATTCAGCCTAATGTATCTTCACAAAATTTGCATTTTAAATAGGCCTCCAATAAAGAAGCACAATTGGGGCTTTCAGCATTAATGTAGATCAGCACAGAAACTAATAAAAAGGGCAGGAAAATATATGTACATTTGGTACCCAGATGGTTTTATATATGTTTTGTTTGTTTTCTCAAAACATATCGTATATGAATTAAAAACATAAAGATAATACTGAACCAATGTATTACAATGACATCTGTTTGACACTACAGCATAGCTGAATTATCATGACAGTGCCTTCACTTTGTCATCTGTGGTGTTTTAAAACTTCCAATAATTGTAACCTTAATTGAAAAAGTAGCTCAAGCATGAAACACTTTGGGAAATCCGGAGACATAAAAAGTTTTGTTTTATAACGCTCCTGTGAAGCACCTTGGGAAGTTTTGTTACTTTTTTAAAAATTCATTTACCGGATGTTGGCATTTCTGGCAAAGCCAGCATTCGTAGCTCATCCCTAATTGCCTTTGTGAAGGTGGTGGTAAGCCATCTGTTTTTTCCAAAAATATATTTTATTCATAGGTAGGTGGTAGGGAATATAGGATTACTGCGGGGTTAGTATAGATGGGTGGTTGCTGGTCGGCACAGACTCGGTGGGCCGAAGGGCTTGTGTTTCAGTGCTGTATCTCTAAATAAATGAAAAATAAATTTTAAAAAGTACATGTACATTATATAACAGTTCAAATTTGACATTACATAAAGTGCAGTACACATCAGTTTCTTTCAATACAGTACATGAGGTCTCTCACTGCACTTGCCATTGGAGGTTATATTTACAATGTACATTTACATTTCATGTCAAACATTCTCTGGTGCATACAGCCCGAGGGGAGTTACACAGTTTCCAGCCCTTCAGTGTACTATGCAAGGAGGGCCTTAGACAGTGGCCTTTCCCATTGAGCCTTTGTGACGTCTGCCCGAAGCTTTAGTGTGCCCCTCAGCACATAATCCTGGCCCTTGGAATGTGTCAGTCTGCAACACCTGGTCATTGACAGCTCTTTGCACTGGAAATCCAGCAAGTTTCGGGGCAGATCAAAGAGCATCTTTCACCGAGTTGATGGTCCTCCAGCAGCATAAGAACATACAAAATAGAAGCGGGATTAGATCATAAAGCCCATCAAGCCTGCTCCGCCATTCAGTATGATCATGGCTGACCTCGGGCTTCAACTCCACTTTCCTGGCCGCTCCCCATATCCCTTGAATCCCTGAGAGACCAAACATCTGTCTACGTCAGCCTTAAATATATTCAATGATGGAGCATTCACAACCCTCTGGGGTAGAGAATTCCAAAGATTCATAATGCTTTCAGTGAAGAAATTTCTCCTCATCTCAGTATTAAATGATCACCCCCTATCCTGACACTGTGCCCCCTATCCTTTAGATTCCCCAGCCTGCGAAAACAATCACTGTGTCTACCCTCGCAAGCCCTTTCAGAAAATTACCTCTCATTCTTCTAAACTCCAAAGAATATAAGGCGAATTAACTCAGCCGCTCATCGTAGGACTATCCTTTCATCCCAAGGACCAATCTAGTGGACCTTCACTGTACTGCCTCCAATGCCTCCGGTTTCCTCCCACCGCCAAATACTTGCAGGTGATAGGTAAATTGGCCATTGTAAATTTCCCCTAATGTAGGTAGGTGGTAGGGAATATGGGATTACTGTAGGGTTAATATAAATGGGTGGTTCTTGGTCGGCACAGACTCTGTGGGCTGAAGGGCCTGTTTCAGTGCTGTATCTCTAAATAAATAAATATGGAGACCAAGACTGCACACAGTATTCCAGATGTGGTCTCACCAAAGTCCTGTACAATTTTAGCAAGACTTCTTTATTCTTGTACTCCAATCCACTTGCAATAAAGGGCAACATGCCATTTGCCTTCCTAATTGCTTGCTGTACCTGCATGCAACTTTCTCTATTCCTTGAATGAGCACACCCAAGTCTCTCTGAACATCAATATTTACAAATTTCGTGCCTTTGAAAAAATATTCTGCTCTTCTATTCTTACGACCAAAGTGAATTACCTCACACTTCCCCACATTATACTCCATTTGCCATCTTGTTGCCCACTCACTTAACCTGTTTAAATCTCTTTGCAGGCTCTCTATGTCCTCCACACAGCTTGCCTTTCACCGACCTTTGTATCATCAGCAAACTTAGATACATTACTCTCTGTCCCCCAAACCCTCCCCCCACCCCATTAGTTTAAAGTCCTATCCACAGCCCTAGTTATATGATTCACCATGACACTGGTCCCAGCCTGTTTTAAATGGAGCCAATCCCAACAGAACAGGTCCCTCTTTCCCCATTACTGGTGCCAGTGCCCCATGAATCAAAACCCCTTCTCCTCTTCGCAACTGCTCAACCCCAGGATAGCAGGACCACCTGTTTCAGTGACGTAGAGCACACAGTTAACATCTTTTCCTTTCTGTGTCCCTTTGATTTGGGTTGTTCCTAGATGCCGAATCTCAGTTGCCCCGTATGCTGTTAGCATGACATTGTTCAATTTCAGAGCACCTTTCCTTGGGTAACCATTTTCTTCCAAATTTTCAGGAAAAACCTTCTTGCATAGTTTGAGCGGGATGATGTTACTTTGTGCTGCGGTATAAATCTTCACTTTCAAATTTATTGTTGTGGGCTTATTTCTCACCCTCTTCCTGATCTGAATAGTCGTGTGAATTCCTTTTCTCTGGGAACTGTCGCATCCAGACATTTCATGTAGTTGTATGGTTCCTATGTCTATCATGTTCTCAAACCCATCATCATCTTCCAGGTAATGGATGTTTTGGTTTCATTCCCTACTCATTCGCCCTGTTGCTCTGGCTCTGGTGGCTCATCTACCACCTTCTTCCCTTGTTCTGCACATCTTTTCCCAGTGATTGGTCTTTCCGCAAGCTCTGCAGTTTGATCCATATGCCGGACATTTCCTTCTGTCTGTCAATTCATGTGGTCGTCCACAGCTCCTGCACGTCTTTCTCTCTGTCTGGTGTACATTCTTTTGTGGTTGTTTCACTGCATCAACCCTGCTGCCTTTCTCTTGGCTTAATTGAAGGCTAGCTGTTTCGGTAGTGAGTATCTTCATTTGGCTGCTCCTGGCTTCATATGCTCTGGCAGTGTCGACAGCCTGCGATATTGTGAGCTTGTCCTTTCCAGCTTTCTGTCCTTCAGGATATGCAGAACCCCAAATTATCTATCAGACTTTCATCTATGTCATTAAATTTACATTTTTTGGCTGCATTTTTCAATCTTGTTACAAAATTGACAATAGGCTCATCTAGTTCCTGTCTGAGGCCTTGAAATTCATATCAGTATATCCCATGATTTGATTTTGGCTGGAGATGGGTGCTGAATCTTTCAAAAATTTTGTCTGGGTTTCTGCTGTCCTCTTCACTCAGCTTCCAGCTGTTAAATAAATGTAATCCTTTATCTCCTGCCCACAGAAGGAGAGAGCTGACCCTCTCCTCTTCGCCAGTGACTTTTAGGAAACTACTGAATATCAATCTGCACTTTTGTTTAAACTTCTCAAATGCCTCAATGACATCATCAGCTTCCCAATTCATTTGGCTGAAAACGCTTACAGTCACCCACACGGCCGGTCGGTCCCAGTGTTGGTTGTAGGTCCTGAGTCAAGATGACCAACTTTGACCCTTATTCCGACTGCAGCCCCGACAGTACAAACCCCTTCAAGATTTGACTGAAAAACCTAAAATGACCCACACGGCTGGTCATTACCAATGTTGATTGTAGGCCTGAACCTGAGATGACCAGTCCCCGTCCTTCTCGACATAACTGCAATGCCAAACCCTTCAATCTTGTCCTTTTTATGATGATCCTTATCGAAATATCATAAACACACCTCCTGAAGCCACCCTGCTGGATGGTCAGCGCTTAACACCTTTTAATCTCTTTCCTATGTTACCTGCCTGGCCCAGACAGATCCATTTAGTGCTGATGTTATTTCCATGACTGAGAACAATGAACTCCACCAAGGTGAGGTAGCCCAGGCTCCAGAGCTAATATCCATGAATGAGGTTTCTCTCCTGTCTTGACAGGAGTGAATGCTGTGGTCTGGGGCCTCCCCAGTTACATAACATGATGGCAGTTATCCTGTGTCACTGTTATGATAATGTCCCAAATTCCAGTCCTTTAACAGTATCAGTTCTGTTGTGATGTTGGAATGTTTGAAATTGACCCATCGGAATGCAGCCTGCCTCTGTGTGCTTTGTGTTGAGGTTTGGCTCTCACTCACAGTACTATTGTCCGTGGGGGTTGGGGTTCTTTCCCCAGACTCCATAAAGTCCAGTTTTAAAGTCCAGTTGGTGGGGAGGGGGAGGAATTCCGATTCTACAGCATCAGCTGTCTCACTCACCACTTCTTTTAAACCCGAGGATGAAATCCATCAGGACCCAGGGACTTGTCAGCCTGCAGTTCCAACAATTTGCTCAGTACCACTTCACTGGTGATTGTAATTTTCTTGAGTTCCTCCTTCCTTCCATTTCCTGATTTACAGCTATTTCTGGGATGTTACTTGTATCCTCTATAGTGAAGACTGATGCAAAATACCTGTTCAATTATTCTGCCATCTCCTTATTTTCCATTATTAATTCCCCAGACTCACTTTCCACAGGACTAACGCTCACTTTGTTAACTTTTCTTTTTTAAATATCGATAGAAATTCTTACTATCTGTTTTTATACTTCTAGCTAGCTTTTTTTCATACTCTAATTTTTCCCACCTTATTAATCTTTTAGTCATTCTTTGTTATTTTTTATATTCTGTCCAATCTTCTGACCTGCCTCCCATTGTGCGCAATTATATACTTTTTCTTTACTTTTGATACTATCTTTAACTTTTTTAGTTAACCACAGAGGGTGGGTCCTCCCCTTGGAATTTTTCTTTCTCATTGGAATCTATCTATTCTGTGAATTCTGACATATCCCCTTCAATGTCTGCCACTGCACTGACCTATCCTTAACCCACTTTGCCAGTTCACTTTAGCTAGCTCTGCTTTCATGCCCTCATAATTGCCCTTAATTGAGTTCAAAATATTAGTTTTAGACCCACTTTTCTCTCCTTCAAACTGCATGTAAAATTTAATCATATTATGATCACTGCAGCCTAGGGGTACCCTAGGTACTATGAGGTCATTAACTAATCCTATCTTGTTGCACAATACCAGGTCTAGTATAGCCTGCTCTCTGGTTGGCTCCAGAATGTGCCGTTCTAAGAAACTATCCCAAAAACATTCTATGAACTCCTCATCTAGGCTACCTTTGCCTATCTGATTTTTCCAATCCCTATGTAGTTTAAAATCCCCCATGATTATTGCTGTACCTTTCTGACAAGCTGCCATTATTTCTTCCTTTATATCCCGTCCTACTATGTGGTGACTGTTAGGGGGCCTGTACACGGCTCCCACAAGTACTTCTTTCCTTTACCATTTCTCATCTCTACCCAAACCGCTTCTACCTCCTAGTTTCCTGAACTTGGGTCATCCATCTCTATTGTGCTAATGCCATCATTAATTAACAGAGCCACCCCTCCACCTTTTCTTAGCTTCCTGTCCTTCCTAAATGAATGTACCCTTCAACATTCAGGTCCTAATCCATGTCATCCTGCAGCAATGTCTTTGTAATGGCGATCAGATTGTACTTATTTATTTCTATTTGTGCTATCAGTTCATCTGTTTTGTTTTGAATGCGATGTGCATTTAGAGACAGAGCTTTGACTTCTGTCCTTTTATTATTTTTGTAACCTCTAGCCACATCCACTGATTTACTCTTAGATTTGTAAGCTCTAGCTTACAGGAATGGATGTTGGATGTTCCGGAGTTTAGGTGTTTCAAAAGAAATAGGGAGGGAGGTAAAAAAGGTGGGGGAGTGGCATTGCTAATCAGGGATAGTATCACAGCTGCAGAAAGGGAGGTCGTCGAGGAGGGTTTGTCTACTGAGTCATTATGGGTGGAAGTCAGAAACAGGAAAGGAGCAGTCACTTTATTGGGAGTTTTCTATAGACCCCCCAATAGCAATAGAGACAAGGAGGAACAGATTGGGAGGCAGATTTTGGAAAGGTGCAGAAGTAACAGCGTTGTTGTCAAGGGTGACTTCAACTTCCCTAATATTGATTGGAACCTCCTTAGTGCAAATAGTTTGGATGGAGCAGTTTTTGTCAGGTGGGTCCAGGAAGGTTTCCTGACTCAATATGTAGATAGGCCGACTAGAGGGGAGACTATGTTGGACTTGGTGCTTGGCAACGAACCAGGCCAGGTGGCAGATCTCTCAGTGGGAGAGCATTTCGGTGATAGTGATCACAACTCTTTGACCTTTACTATAGTCATGGAGAGGGATAGGAGCAGACGGGATGGGAAAATATTTAATTGGGGGAGGGGGAATTACAATGCTATTAGGCAGGAACTGGGGAGCTTAAATTGGGAACAGATGTTCTCAGGGAAATGCACGACAGAAATGTGGAGATTGTTTAGGGAGCACTTGCTGCGACTGCTGGATAGGTTTGTCCCGATGAGGCAAGGAAGGGATGGTAGGGTGAAGGAACCTTGGATGACAAGAGATGTGGAACAGCTAGTCAAAAGGAAGAAGGAAGCTTACTTAAGGTTGAGGAAGCAAGGATCAGACAGGGCTCTAGAGGGTTACAAGGTAGCCAGGAAGGAACTGAAGAATGGACTTAGGAGAGCTAGAAGGGGACATGAAAAAGTCTTGGCGCGTAGGATTAAGGAAAATCCCAAGGCGTTCTACACTTATGTGAGGAACAAGAGGATGGCCAGAGTGAGGGTAGGGGCGATCAGGGATAGTGGAGGGAACTTGTGCCTGGAGTCAGAGGAGGTAGGGGAGGTCCTAAATGAATACTTTGCTTCAGTATTCACTAGTGAGAGGGACCTGGTCGTTTGTGAGGACAGCGTGAAACAGGTTGATATGCTCGAACAGGTTGATGTTAAGAGGGAGGATATGCTGGAAATTTTGAAAGACATGAGGACAGATAAGTCCCCGGGGCCAGACGGGATATACCCAAGGATATTACGGGAAGCGAGGGAAGAGATTGCCGCGCCTTTGGCGATGATCTTTGCGTCCTCACTGTCCACTGGAGTAGTACCAGATGATTGGAGGGTGGCAAATGTTATTCCCTTGTTCAAGAAAGGGAATAGGGATAACCCTGGGAATTATAGACCAGTCAGTCTTACGTCGGTGGTGGGCAAATTATTGGAGAGGATTCTGAGAGACAGGATTTATGATTATTTGGAAAAGCATGGTTTGATTAGGGACAGTCAGCATGGCTTTGTGAGGGGCAAGTCATGCCTCACAAGCCTTACTGAATTCTTTGAAGATGTGACAAAACACATTGATGAAGGAAGAGCAGTGGATGTGGTGTATATGGATTTTAGCAAGGCGTTTGATCCTAGAGTAGGTTAAAGGTTCGGCACAACATCGTGGGCCGAAGGGCCTGTACTGTGCTGTACTGTTCTATGTTCTATGTTCTATCCCTTCCTGTCACAGTCTGTTTATAATTTTCCATATTGATACCTTTATCTGTTGCTCTGTCTCTACTCTTTGATTTACCATGGTAGGCTCATTCAGAAAGTAAGGCGGCATGGGATATAGGGAAAGTTGGCTGTCTGGATACAGAATTGGCTGGCCCATAGAAGACAGAGGGTGGTAGTAGATGGAAAGTATTCAGCCTGGAGCTCGGTGACCAGTGGTGTTCCGCAGGGATCTGTTCTGGGACCTCTGCTCTTTGTGATTTTTATAAATGACTTGGATGAGGAAGTGGAAGGCTGGGTTAGCAAGTTTGCCGATGACACGAAGGTTGCTGGAGTTGTGGATAGTGTGGAAGGCTGTTGTAGGTTGCAACGGGACATTGACAGGATGCAGAGCTGGGCTGAGAAGTGGCAGATGGAGTTCAACCTGGAAAAGTGTGAAGTGATTCATTTTGGAAGGTCGAATTTGAATGCAGAATACAGGCTTAAAGACAGGATTCTTGGTAGTGTGGAGGAACAGAGGGATCTTGGGGTCGCTCAAAGTTGCCACCCAAGTTGATAGGGTTGTTAAGAAAGCGTATGGTGTGTTGGCTTTCATTAATAGGGGGATTGAATTTAAGAGCCACGAGGTTATGCTGCAGCTCTATAAAGCCCTGGTTTGACCACACTTGGAATATTGTGTTCAGTTCTGGTCGCCTCATTATAGGAAGGATGTGGAAGCTTTAGAGAGAGTGCAGAGGAGATTTACCAGAATGCTGCCTGGACTGGAGAGCATGTCTTACGAAGAAAGGTTGAGGGAGCTAGGGCTTTTCTCATTGGAGCAAAGAAGAATGAGAGGTGACTTGATAGAGGGGTACAAGATGATGAGAGGCATAGATAGAGTGGATAGCCAGAGACTTTTTCCCAGGGTGGAAAGGGCTATCACCAGGGGGCATAATTTTAAGGTGATTGGAGGAAGGTTTTGGGGAGATGTCAGAGGTAGGTACTTTACACAGAGAGTGGTGGGTGCATGGAATGCACTGCCCGCGGTGGTAGTAGAAGCAGATACATTAGGGACATTTAAGCGACTCTTGGATAGGTACATGGATGATAGTAGTATGAAGGGTATGTAGGTAGTTTGATCCTAGAGTAGGTTAAAGGTTCGGCACAACATCGTGGGCCGAAGGGCCTGTACTGTGCTGTACTGTTCTATGTTCTATGTTCTATCCCTTCCTGTCACAGTCTGTTTATAATTTTCCATATTGATACATTTATCTGTTGCTCTGTCTCTACTCTTTGATTTACCACATCTTCCCACATTTGATCCCTTGCCCCCACTATTTAATTTAAACCCCTTACTACTTATCTAGTTATGAGGCTCCTTCTGCTATTAACCTTCCTATTGCTAGTCTTATGCACCTCCCGCAATGCCACCCCCCCAGCCCTACCCAAACCACAACCACCACCCCCCCCCCCCACCCTACCTAACCCACATCCGCCCCCGCTCCCCCCCACCTCCAAGGGTGATAGTATTTTTAGTTATTTTTTTCTTTTTCCTTTTTTAAATATTTTTTTGTGTTTATTTTATTTTATTTCATCTTAGTTTGTTCAGTTTGCTTACCCACTGTTTTTTTTTTCATGTTTGCACTTGCTGCTGTTCAATTTTCAGTCCATTAACACCCTTTCTGTACTAATGCTTTGTCTTTCAACACACCATTAACATATCTTTGCTCCATGACCTTCTGGTCAGCTATTCTGTGGCCTTGCCCAATCTACACCTTCTCCTTTGTTATCTCTTGCCCCACCCCCACTTTACTTGCTTATAACCTTTTACATTTCTAATATTTGACAGTTCTGATGAAGGGTCACTCACCTGAAACATTAACTCTACTTCTCTCTCCACTGATGCTGCCAGACCTGCTGAGTATTTCCAGCATCTCTTGTTTTTATTTCAGATTTCCAGCATCCGCAGTATTTTGCTTTTAATTTTGTGATAGTATTTGGACTGGTGCTGGAATGTAAGGGAATGAATGTGGGTGAAATGTTTTGGTGGGGCGACAGCCAGGATGAGAGGGTACTTCTATTTCTATTTCATCACTCACATCCCATCTGTTGGAAGCACAGAATAGCAAGAATTAGTACCTGGCCGCTTACGAGTAAACTGCCTTCCCTATTTAATGGTGCAGTTATATTGTTATAGTGTCTGTGTGTTTATTATGGCTGTATAAGACTCAGGAAGCAGAATTCATCCATGCACAAACCTGGTTGTTTTGCCTGCCCTCCAATCTCTCCTAATTTGGCCATGGAGCACCCCATTTTGTTGAATGCATAATCCTCATGAAGACTTAACCCCCGCATTTTGCTTTATTTTCCTGTAGATTTGTCACTCCTTCCCCTATTCTGTCCACTGGGTTATGGATTATCTTCTCCTGAAAAAGAAATTCAGAGTGTATCACATTACAATCTCACTCAGCTCATCAGAGTATTGCTTATTTATTTTTTATTTAGAGATACAGCACTGAAACAGGCCCTTCAGCCCACCGAGTCTGTGTCAACCATCAACCACCCATTTATACTAATCCTACACTAATCCCATATTCCTACCACATCCCCACCTTTCCTATATTCGCCTACGAATACTAGGGGCAATTTATAATGGCCAATTTACCTATCAACCTGTAGGTTTGTTTGGCTGTGGGAGAAAACCAGAGCACCCGGCGAAAACCCATGCAGACACAGGGAGAACTTGCAAACTCCACACAGACAGTACCCAGAATTGAACCCGGGTCACTGGAGCTGTGAGGCTGCGGTGCTAACCACTGCGCCACTGTGCCACCCTTTGTGAATAGCAACCAGTGATTGCATGGATAAAAATAATAACTGACACTCAGAAGGTTGACAGGTGTACTTAAGAGGTATGCATGCAGCATGCCTGTGATCAGCTGGTTTGCCTGTGATCATGATTTATCCAACTGGATTGTGAACTAAGTGCCAAAGTAGCTTAGGGGCATTGATACCTCTGTACAAGGATGTAATTCCACTGATGGGACAAATTGATTGTGCCAAGATACCAATGTGCTAGTTATTGCTTCTATGGCCTTGACTTGTGTGGCTGAAGAACTTACCTTGCTTATTCTGGTAACATTTTTCCTGCTCTGTGTTGTTGATTTTGGGGTTTTGAAGGGACACTAATAGCTTCAACCTCCCTGCAATGCACCCCCACTGTGGCCAAAGCTAGTCTCTTTCCTTGCATTCCAAACACTCCTGCTTTCTTGTCCTCAGTAATATATTGCTTCCAGTAAAAACAATTCTTTGATTCACTGCAATTAGAAGTTGTTTTCCCATCAAGCCACCATGCCTTCCCAGCTCCTTTCCAATGTTGTAATTTCTACAATGGCGGTGTGGTACTTATCATCAAATCATACCTGGTCATGCTTTCTACTCCCCTGGTACCTTCTCCTCTTTCAAGCACCTTTTCGTCACTTTTGCTTCCCTCAATCTCTGCTCTAAGCAATTCCTCAAACTTGATGATTCAATCTACATCTGAATTCACCTTGTCCTCTCTCCTCTGATTTAAGTGCCCTCCTTTAACATTTCCTATGAGCTTTCTTACCCATATTCACAGCCACCCTTACGATCTTGCCATCTCACATGTTCTCCTTACTCCCCTTGTCTAATCACAGTCGCAACCATCTCTGACCATCTTTTTGCAACCTTCACCACCCTATTCCCTTCCAAACCCACTTCTGCATCCACCCAGAAATTCTCTCCCAAGTCACTTCCAACAGCACTTTCAAGTTCCCAACTGTCTAGCCTTGGGTCCTTCATGACCACAATATTCTACATCTGTTGATAAACTCACATGTCCATCTTTGATGTCTTTGTCCCCAGCAAAGCCCTTGCTCTCCCTCCCATCCTACCCAATCCTGTGGTATGGCCCTTATCTGCTCCCTCATGTCCAAGGCACATAAACTGGAACGAATCTGATGCATAACTGGTTTAGCCATGCATGACCAGATGAGGCTGGATCACATCAAGCAGTTCTTTCAGTACTTCAAGATCTACCTGAAGAGCAAAGATAACCCTGGCTTTTTAAAAAATTTAACCACCAACCATCTCCAAAGTTTCCTTTCTTCTGCCCCCTCCAACCATATATTAGAAAAGAAATAATAGGTCTTAACTACTAACAAGACAGCTGTTTCTTAGGATTATAAGGAATAATAAAAATAATTGAGCTTATCACATTCTGGTAGGATGTTTTCAGTACAGTGAAGTGTCCCAGAGTCGAATAGTCTGACACCACTCAAAGTCTCTCAGGTGAAGTTGATGAACAGTTTGTGATGGGTAGGCATTCACAGCAATTTAATTGCAGCAGGTGTCACGTAGGTCTTCCATCAGGGGTGTAGCAACAGGTCTGCTTAGGACAGCAACAGTCCAGCAGAATAAGAATTCTTCAGATTTCAGGATTTCTTAGCACACAGGAGGCAGCAGAAACCACTCTGGATGCAGGGTTTCTTCTCAAGAGCAGTAGGATTCCTTTACACTTTTCTGGGTCTTCCTCTCTTGCTCCAGGCAGGTCAAAGCAAAGATTTTAAATGCCTGTCCTTTGTTCAACTCATTGGCTTTTTAAAGGGGCCAAAGTGAAAAAAACCTTCCTGAACATGATCACATGTCCAGGCACAGTGTCTGTTGTCCTTCAAAAAAAATGCTCTGAGGAAGGCCAAACCCATGTGGTTTCCTTGAAATTGCTGGCTTTCCTGTCCTTGTACAAGTTCAACTTCCTTTCAAAGCACCCATAAAGTTCAACTTTTGTTATGAACTTCCTTTCAAAACATTCCAGGAATTCCAATTTGCAGGTGTCTTCCACTGAGCAAAATTCCTTTTCTCAGTTTTTAAAACACAGAGAATTCTAAGTTCTGAGTACAAAAAAAAAAGCCTTTGGAACACTTTGTAAATACTTCTTTAACTTGGCCATAGTCCTGGTAATGTGTCAAAACGTATGAAAGATTTGTTCTGATGTGCAGTGAAGTCACATGGTATGTTTCCTTTCACATTCATGTTTTTATATTGGATTTCAGTTCTCCTTTTCCATTTTCCTAATGCGGCTTCTGATCAGTGAATTGCAAACAAGGCCGTCTCAGGTGTACATAGATCCTACGCCACATACTTAGCTGGCAGGGGAGAGACCATGGCCAGCAAACCTTGATCCTACAGGTGGTGTTCTTGTGTTTTTTTTGGTTTTTAGGGGATTTCAGCACCATTTGTACGGCATTTAACCCTTTGGGATTGGAGATCTACCATGGTTGTTGTTTTCCTGTTGGTTGTGGTCTTAGTGACTGTCCCGCGAAAGCAGCAAGCAAACAATGACTGCAACCAACACCAGAGCTTCAGGCCAGGGTGTGCGTAACACAATTAGGGTGGCGGTGAAAGATGGCAAAGGAGGTGCACCCATCGGCCGTGCCTTCTTCATTAAGCGAGTCCTGTTTGAATGCTGTGGATTGCAAGCTGCAGACTTGTTCTGCCTCCAGGACTTCCCCAGCAGTGGCTATTTTGATGTGATGTTCAAGAACGTGGCGGGATGCATCAAGTTCCTGAAGGTCTTCAAGGAGAGAGGAAACCAGGCACCACTGTCAGTCCTCACGGCAAAACCGCTCTTTATGCTGCAGTCGCAATGGAACCGGGTGGCAATCATCCATCTCTACAACCCCCATGTTCCTGTCGTGGATGTGCTCACTTTCCTCACCAGATACGTGGAGGTGGCTGGGAGCAGCACCGAGGTCAAGGACGCGTTTGGGATTTGGATCAGCAAGCGGCAGGTCAAGGTGACCTTGAAGATGGATGCCAACAGAGCCATCATTCATCCTTCCTCCACTTTCACTATCGGGGGAAGTTGAGGCTTCTTGGTCTATGTGGGGCAGCCCAGAGTTTGTCGTAGCTGTGGCAAATCTGGTCATGTGACAGCACAATCATCTGCAAGAACTGCAAGCAGGAAGGCCATCAGACAAAGGACTCCAAGCAGAGTAAGTGCTGCAACCTGTGTGGTGGAGCAGGCCACCTCTACAAGATCTGCCCAAAATGCGCCTCAGTTACTCACAGGCGGTAAGGACCAAGGAAAGGCTGGAGGAAGGAATGGTGAACTCGCCTGGTGCTGCAAACATGACCAGCGACCCTCACCCCACTGAGGCCCCCAGCGAGGAAAATCGGTCTAAGAAGGAGAAGAAAGGGGAGGGAGCTGCAGCAAGCTACACAACACCAACCCTGTGCCCAGAACCTCCTCCTCAACGGACAGAATCAACGGAGGAGGAGCCAGCAGAGGGACAACCAGGTGAGTGGCAAGTGGTCAAAAGGAAAACCACAAAGAAGAAGACCTAAAAAAAGGAACAGGTCACCACCCAAACCAGTGGCAAGAGGAGGCTAACCTCTGAGACGGACTATAACAGCTGCTCCTCATCGGATGAGTAAGTGCCGGAAAGGCGGCACCTGCAAAAGAAGCGGCAGAACACAAAGGAACTGGAAGAGAAAGCCACCTAGTTCCCTGGCACTGGAAGCAGTGATGGGACCAGCACACCCCAACCCCAAAGCGCTGAACCCAACGAGATACCCAGTACACTCCAGCTCCGGGAGACAGGGAGCAGTGAAATGCCCAGCGCACCCCAGCTCCGGGAGAACGGGAACAGTGAAGCGCCCATCACAGCCCAGCTCCAGGAAGCCGGGAGCAGCAACATCCTCAAGGAGAAACAGAGGGGAAAGACACCACAAGCAGAGCACAGTCCAAACCTCGCTGCCTACAAGACTCCACCCCCCACCCCACCCCCGATGTCACCCAGCAGATCAAACCCCCCCCCATGAGTGACCAGGAGAGTTTTCTGAGCCCAACGACTGTGCAACAGTTTATGAACACTATGTGTATGCAGGAAAATGCCCAAGTACTGGGGCTAGTAAGGACACCTGGTGTGGTAAGTAACATCCATTTTTAAATGAGTATAAAGTTTTCTTCTATTAACGTGTGTAGCGTTAAATCCACTACGCGATGTGTTTCAACCTTGGGTTACCACGCTAAGGTCAAAGCCAACCTACTGTTTCTGCAGGAGTGTGGAATACCGCACCTCATCACTTACAGGCAATGGTTGTGATGGTGGTCCCACGGGCCATCGATCTGGTCAGTGGGAAGTGATTCCTGTTCCTCTGACCTGGGTATTCTGCTGCGGAGAGGCAACTTCACCATATCGAAGTTAAGGAGATGGTGGGTGGTCGCCTCCTCATAGCAGACATAATGTAACACAATGCTCCACTCCGGTTAATCAATGTGTATGCCCGCTCAAAACAGCAAGCAACTGACCGTCCTCCAGCAGCTCCCACTGCTGCTGGTGACGTCCAGGCCGTCATTCTAGGCGGTGACTTCAACTGCATTATCAATGCAGCTGGACGATCTGGCAGTGACGTCAGCAAACTGGATGCTACGTCCAGACTCGTGATGGGGAAACAGTAAAAGATGCCAAGCTGCACGACGTCTTCATCAATCCTGCAGACGGAGAGCAGCGTAGATACACCTGGTCAAAACTGGATGGGTCTGTCCATTCCAGCATTGACTTCCTGTTTGGAATCCTGTACATTCACAGTCAGATCCACCTACGTCAAGCCATTGTTCTTCTCTGACTATTGCCTCCTACTGGCCGACTGTCACTTACAAGACAACCAGCGGGTTGGCAGAGGGACATGGAAGCAGAACGTAAAACTGCTGACCCCAGAGAACATTGAGGAGCTGAAAAGGGATTACAAAGGTTGGAGAACCCTGAAACCCCTCTTTGAGTCTCTGGTGCACTCGTGGGAAGTGATCAAGGCGAACATCAAGAGTTCTTCATCCTCAGAAGGTGAGAGAGACAGAGGGAAATGTCCCGACTCCAGAAAAGAATGCAGAATCTTCTCCAGCTACAGTCGATGGGGGTCGAGGTCAAGGAGGATCTCCAAGAGGTGAAGAGCCAGCAGGCCTTGCTCTTTGCCATGGAGTCCTCCAAAATTATCTTCCGGTCCAGAGTCCGCTCTGTTGAGCAGGATGAGATGTGCTCGCATTACTTCTTCTAAAAGCTACACAGAGAGAGCTCTGTGATCAGCAGCCTGAAGGAAGAGGATGGCTCGGTAACGTCTTTGCAGTCTGACATACTAAGGATCAGCAAATCCTTTTATGCCAGGCTTTACGATGTGAAGTCCACGGACAGCATGGCTTCCCAGTCCTTCCTGTCATCTATCACGGAGGTCTTAGATGACAGCATGCGGGAGAGGCTGGACAATCCGCTAACTCTAGACGAGCTGGCAAAGGTGGTCAGGTCCTTCAAGATGAGTAAAACTCCCAGAAGCGATGGCTGACCGGTTGAGTTTTATTCGACTCTGTGGGACTGGATCGGCCCAGACCTGCTGGAAGTGTACGAGAGTATGCTTCTGGCCAACAGCATATCAGAATCCATGAGGAAAGGCATCATCACCCTCATCTACAAGCAGAAGGGGAAGAGAGGGGAAATCAGAAATTGACTGCTTAATGTGGACAACAAAATTTCTGTCCAAAGTCATCACCAGTCGGGTCAAGTCTGCTCTGGAGTTGGTGATTCACCCCGATCAGACCTCTACTGTACCCGGCAGAAAGATCTCTGATAGTCTCGCGCTACTCAGGGATATGATTGCCTATGTATGGGACAGGAGGGTGGACACCTGCTTCATCAGCTTGGAGCAGGAGAAGGCTTTTGACAGGATATTGCTCACATACATGATGGACATGCTCTCCAAAATGGGTTTGGGGAGGGAATCTGCAATTGGATTAAACTGCTCTATACAAACATTAGTAGCACAGTCTCAATCAATCTTTTGCTGAGTCCATTAGGAAGGATGCGGGTATATGAGTGGTGACAATCCCAAGCAGCGGAGGCACTCAGGTGAAAGCCTCCCTTTACATGGATGATGTCACCATCTACTGCTCGGATCCACTGTCCGTTCACAGGCTCATGAGCATCTCCGACCAGTTTGAACTGGCCTCGAGAGGCAAAGTAAATCGCAGCAAGAGCAAGGCTATGTTCTTGGAAACTGAGCCAACTGATCTTTTGTTCCCTTCACCATCAGGTCAGATTACCTGAAGGTGCTGGGGATATGGTTCAGAGGGGCCGGTGCATGAGCCAAAAACTGGAAGGAGCGTGTAGCCATGGTAAAACAGAAACTGGACATGTGGGGGCAGCGAACTCCCTCCATTGTGGGTAAGAACCTGGTCATCAGGTGCGAGGTACTCACGTTGTTACTGTACATGGCGCAGGTCTGGCCCATACCTCACTCCTGTGACATGGCAGTCACCTGAGCCATCTTCCGCTTTATCTGGAGATCGAAAATGGACCTTGTCCCCTGGGACACGATGTTCAAACCTCTGGATAAAGGGGGGAAAAACGTACCCAATGTTTCATCGGGCAGTGGTCTGCACGTAATGTCCTCAAGGCCCTATGGGAAAATGAGATGATGGATCCTGTCTGATGGCTCCCTGAGCAGACTGTCAAAGTCATTTGGCAGAATGCCTTATCAGCAGAACTTTCAAACAAGCACAAAAATGTAGGTTGGCTGGTAGTGAGAAGGGCCCTCCCTATCAGATCCTTCCTGCATGCCTAGAGTCTTACCACCTCCGCACGCTGTCCTCAAGGTGACTGTGGTGGGTAAGAGACCGTCATCCACCTCCTTCTGGAATGTGCCTCTGCAAAGCAGGTGTGGAAAATGATGCAGTGGGTTTTGTTGAGGCTCATCCCGAGCAGCTCCGTAATGCAGGGCTCAGTGCCGTTGTGGGGGGGGGGGTTGCGGGGAGGTGGTGCGGTTTAAACTAATTTAGCAGGGGGATGGGATACAGGGTGGAGGTACAGGAGAGGGTGATGCACAGTCAAATATAGAAGACAAACTAAGTCAAACTGGAAGGCAGAGCAAATATAGACCTGTTAAGGCACAAGTGAATAATGCAAGGCTGGATTGCATCGATTTTAACGCAAGGAGTCTTACAAGTAAGGCAGATGAATTGAGGGCATTGATTAACACATGGGGATATGATATTATTACTATCACAGAGACATGGTTGAGGGAAGGGCAGGACTGGCAACTCAATATTCCAGGGTATAGAATCTTCAGGTGTGACGCGGGTGCGGGGGTGTAAAAGAGGAGGTGGCATTGCACTATTGATGAAGGAGTCAATTACTGCAGTAAGGAGGGATGATATCTTAGAAGGTTCCTAAATGAGGCCATATGGGTAGAACTTAAAAACAAAAAGGGGGCAATCACTTGGCTGGGGGTGTACTACAGGCCTCCAAACAGTCAGGGAGAGAGAGAGGAGCAGATATGTGGGCAAATCTCAGAGCGCTATAAAAATAATAGGGTAATAATAATAGGGGATTTCAACTTCCCCAATATTAACTGGGATAGTCTTAGTGCAAAAGGCTAAAAGGGGGCGTAATTCTTAAAGTGCATCCAGGAGAGCTTTTTGTGCTAGCACATAGAAAGTCATAGACCTACAAGAGAAGGGGCAGTACTGGACCTAATCTTAAGGAATGAAGCCAGACAAGTAGTAGAAGTGTCAGTGGGGGAGCATTTCGGGGATAGTGACCATAATTCTGTAAGAAATGGAAAAAGACAAAGGTGGACTGGAAATAAAGGTACTGAATTGGGAGAAGGCCGCTTTCAATATGATAAAATAGGATCTAGCCAAAGTGGACTGGGAGCAGCTACTTGTAGGAAAGTCCACATCAGAACAGTGGGAGTCATTCAAAAAGGAAATAGTGAGAGTTCAGTACCAACAAGTCCAGGGAACCCTGGATGTCAAGGGACAAAGACGATTGGATCGGGAAAAAAAAGGAGGCTTATGGCCGATTCAGAGGGCTGAAACCAGCAGTGTAAGGGGGTAATTAAAAAAATAATTAGGAGAGCAAAGAGGGGGCATGAAAAAATACTGGCGGGCAAGATAAAGGAAAATCCGAAGGCATTTTATAAGTATATTAAGGGCAAGAGGATAACCAGGGAAAGAGTAGGACCCATTAGGGACCAAGGTGACAATCTGTGTGTGGAGCTGGAGGAAGTAGGTGAGGTTACTTATCTGTGTTCACTATGGAGAAGGATGATGTAGGTGTTGAGATCAGGGAGGGGATTGTGATATACTTGAACAAATTGGCATTGAAAGGGAGGAGGTGTTGGTAGTTTTAGCGGGCTTAAAAGTGGATAAATCCCCAGGCCCAGATGAGAAGTATTCCAAGCTGCTATGTGAGGCAAGGGAGGACATTGCAGGGGCTCTGACCCAAATTTTCAAATCCTTTCTGGCCACAGGAGAGGTGCCAGAGGACTGAAGGACAGCGAATGTGGTACCATTATTCAAGAAGGGTAATAGGGATAAACCAGGTAATTACAGGCCAGTGAGTCTAACATCAGTGGTAGGAAGACTATTGGAAAAAATTCTGAGGGACAGGATTAATCTCCACTTGGAGAGGCAGGGATTAATCAAGGATAGTCAGCATGGTTTTGTCAGGGGAGATCGTGTCTAACAAAATTGATTGAATTTTTTGAGGCAGTGACTAGATGTGTAGATGGGGGTAAAGCAGTTGATGTAGTCTACATGGACTTCAGTAAGGCTTTTGATAAGGTCCCACATGGGAGATTGGTCAAAAAGGTAAGAGCCCATGGGAACCAGGGCAATTTGGCAAATTGGATTCATAATTGGCTTACTAGCAGGAGGCAGAGGGTGATGGTCGAGGGTTGTTTTTGCGAATGGAAGCCTGGAACAGTGGTGCACTGCAGGGATCGGTGCTGGGACCCTTGCTGTTTGTAGTGTAAATAATGTTTTAGGCGTGAATATAAGAGTGTTTTAGAAATCAGTAAAGGGCAACCAAAACGTTGAGAAAAAGGGGAAAAAAGATGAGAGTAAACTAGCTAGCAATATAAAAACAGATTGTAAGAGCTTTTACAAGTATATAAAAAGGAAGAGAGTAGCTAAATTAAACGTTGGTCTCATAGAGGCAGAGTCAGAAGAAATTATCATGGGGAATGAGGAAATTGCAGCAACGTTGAAGAAATATTTTATGTCTGTCTTAATAGTAGAAGACACAAACTACATACCAGAAATAGAGGTAACCAAGGGGCTAATAAGAGTGAGGAACTTAATTAATATCAGCAGAAAGGAGAAATTTAAGGTATTATAGGCCGACAAATCCCCAGGACCTGGTGGCCTACGTCTTATGGTTCTAAAAGAGATATCTGCAGAGAGAATGGATGCACTAGAGTCATAGAGTCATACAGGAATGAATATATCAGTAAGTTCGCAGATGACATGAAAATTGCCGGTGTCGTAAATAATGAGGTGGAAAGCCTTAGATAACAGGACGATATAGATGGGTTGGTAAGATGGGCAGAGCAGTGGCAAATGGAATTTAATCCTGAGAAGCGTGAGGTGATGCATTTTGGGAGGACTAACAAGGCAAGGGAATATACAATGGACGGTAGGACCCGAGGAAATACAGAGGGTCAGAGGGACCTTGGTGTACTTGTCCATAGATCACTGAAGGCAGCAGCACAGGCAGATAAGATGGTTAGGAAGGCATATGGGATACTTGCCTTTATTAGCCGAGGCATAAAATATAAGAGCAGGGAGGTATGATGGAGCTGTATAAAACGCTAGTTAGGCCACAGCTGGAGTACTGTGTACAGTTCTGGTTGCCACACTATAGGAAGGATGTGATTGCACTGGAGAAGGTGCAGAGGAGATTCACCAGGATGTTGCCTGGGCTGGAGAATTACAGCTATGAAGAGAGACTGGATAGACTAGGGTTGTTTTCCTTAGAGCAGAGAAGGCTGAGGGGGGTCTTGACTGAGGTATACAAAATTATGAGCAGCATAGGTAGGGTACATAGGAAGAAACTTCTTCCCTTAGCGGAAGGGTCAATAACCAAGGGGCATAGATTTAAGGTAAGGGGCAGGAGGTTTAGAGGGGATTTGAGGAAAAATGTTTTCACCCAGAGGGTGGTTGGAATCTGGAACACTGTCTGAAGGGGTGGTAGAGGCAGGAACATTCACAACATTTAAGAAGTATTTAGATGAGCACTTGAAATGCTATAGCATACAAGGCTACGGGCAAAGTGCTGGAAAATGGGATTAGAATAGATAGGTGCTTGATGGCCTGCATGGACACGATGGGCCGAAGGACTTGTTTCTGTGCTGTATAACTCTATGACTCTCTGTAAGGGCTGTTCCAGGGACGCACATTGAGAGAAACATGAACTGTTGCTGGAGGACCATCAATTCGGTGAAAGATGCCCTTTGGTCTGCCCGAAACTTGCTGGTCTTCCTTTGCAAAAGAGTTGTCCACGATGGAGTGTTGCAGGCTGGCACATTCCAAGATCCAGGACTACGTGCTGAGGGACGCACTAAAGCTTGGGGCAGCCGCTGCAAAGGCTCAATGGGAAAAGGCCACTGTGTAAGATCTTCCCGCCATAGTATAGCGAGGGGCTGGAACCCATGTAAAACCGCTAGGGCTGTACGCACCAAAAATGTTTTTGCTCTGTAATGCAAATGTACATTGAATATAAAATGGAATGACAAGAGTTGTGAGGCACCTCATGTTCTGCATTGAAAGAATCTGATCTCTATTGCACGTTCTGAAATGTCAAATTTGAACCGTATGGTAATGTATTTTTTTTACAATTTTTTAGGAATAAAGTATATTTTTGAAAGAAAAAATAGATCCCATGCCACTATTTCGAAGAAGAGCAGGGGAGTTACCCTCATGTGCTGGCCAATATTTATCCCTCAATCAACATCACAAAAAGAGATTATTTGGTCATTATCACATTGTTGATCATGGGAGCTTGCTATATGCAAATTGGCTGCCATGTTTCCTACATTATAACATTGCCTGCACTTCAAAAGTACTTCATTAGCTGTAAAGTCCTGAGGTCATGAATTCACCATATAAATGCAAGTTTTTCTTTTAAAATTAAATTGTTCCTGCCTGTGGCCTACAGAGGGAGTGACACATGTCTCAAGAGTTCAGTCACCTGCATTCCCACTGGTGCAGTCATGGTGTAAAAGAAGTGTAAACAGGTATAAGCAGTTGAATTGCCTGGAAATCTCTGTACAGCCTTTAAAAAGAGAGTTCAGCCTGCACTCTTCAGCAGCAGATTGGGAGACAAATATGCTAATATTTGTACCACAAATGCATACAAACATACGAATTAGGAGCAGCACTGGGCCATTTGACCCCTCTAGCCTTCTCCACCATTCAATAAGATCATGGCTGATCTGTCTACCAGACTCACGTCATTTGCTAATACCTTCACTGAAATATTTTTATCTTGTATAGAGTTATGACTACACAGACTACATTTGGACCCAGTGGGCAGCAAGGTAAGGCACCAAGCCAGAGAAGAATGAATAGCTTACTTCATTCAGATCTTCAACCCCTCCTGGAAGGCATTGAAAACAGGACAGACAGACTCCTGGGTGTAGGTGTCATAAAGTCACCCTAATTTATCACTTGTGTACATTAGTGAGAGGTGTCACTGACACTGACTGCCAACTCCATCACCCCAAGGACTGCAGAACTGTGTTGCAAATGACTCCACATCCTTAGCAAGGCGGGCAAGGTAATACGCTGCACATTTCTCCCTTTTCTTCCTTGCCAACTCTTGGCACCAGCTTTTTAACTGTTTAAAGTAACATTTGGGGTTGAACAGCAATTGGTTTTTGTTTCAAAATACCATAAGTTATTTTAACATAAACCAACTCTTAAAACAAACATGTCCGTGGGTCAGTGATCACACTCTCTCTTTGTTAAGAGTTTAGTTTTGGTCTCCTTACCTAAGAAATTATATACTTGTCTTAGAAGGAGTGCAACAAAGGTTCACCAGATTGATTCCTGGGATGAGGGGACTGTCCAGTGAGCACAATGGGAACGATAGCTTAGTGAAAATGTTACCAAACTGGTAATCCAGAGGCTCCAGTGTACAGGAGTTCAAATCCCACCACCCCAGCTGGTGGAATTTAAATCCAAATTAATTCAGAAATCTGGAATAAAAAGCTAGTCACAGTAATGGCGACCATGAAACTACAGATTGTTGTAAAAACTCATCTGGTTCACTAATGCCCTAAAGGGAAGGAAATCTGCTCTCCTTACCCTGTCTAGCCTACATGTGATACCAGACCCACAGCAATGTGGTTGATTCTTAACTGTCCTCTGAAATGGCGTAGCAAGCCATTCAGTTGTATCAAACTGTTACAGAAAGGTTGAGTAAACGAAACGGACCACCCAGCATCGGCCTAGGCACTGGAAACAACAAAGGCACTGCCCTGTCAAACCTGTAAAATCCTCCTCATAACCCCTGGGAATTTGTGCCAAAATTGGGAGAGCTGTCCCACGGACTAGTCAAGCAACAGCCTGACATAGTCATACTCACCGAATCATACCTTAAAACCAATGTCCCAGACACCTCCATCACCATCCCTGGGTATGTCCTGTCCCACTGGCAGGACAGACCCAACAAAGGTGGTGGCACAGTGGTATACAGTCAGGCGGCTAGTAGTAAGCCTGAGGATTGGGAGTGTTTTAGAAACCAGCAAAGGGCAACCAAAACATTGAGAAAAAGGGAAAAAATAGGATGAGAGTAAACTAGCTAGGAATATAAAAACAGATTGTAAGAGCTTTTACAAGTATATAGAAAGGAAGAGAGTAGCTAAATTAAACGTTGGTCTCATAGAGCCAGAGTCAGAAGAAATTATCATGGGGAATGAGGAAATGGCAGCAACGTTGAAGAAATACTTTGTGTCTGTCTTAATAGTAGAAGACACAAACTACATACCAGAAATAGAGGTAACCAAGGGGCTAGTAAGAGTGAGGAACTTAAGTTAATTAATATCAGCAGAAAAAAAGTATTGGAGAAACTTAAGGTATTATAGGCTGACAAATCCCCAGGACCTGGTGGCCTGCATCCTATGGTTCTAAAAGAAACATCTGCAGAGAGAATGGATGCACTAGAGTCATAGAGCAGGCCCTTCGGCCCACCGAGTCTGTGCCAACCAACAACCACCCATTTATACTAATCCTACATTAATCCCATATTCCCTACCACATCCCCACCATTCTCCCACCACCTACCTACACTGGGGGCAATTTACAATGGCCAATTTACTGATCAACCTGCAAGTCTTTGGCTGTGGGAGGAAACCGGACCACCTGGTGGAAACCCACGCGATCACAGGGAGAACTTGCAAACTCCACACAGGCAGTACCCAGAACCGAACCCAGGTTGCTGGAGCTGTGAGGCTGCGGTGCTAACCACTGCGCCACCCACTGTTTATGATATTCCAAAATTCCCTAGATTCTAGAAATTTCCCATAGAACCATAGAAAAATTACTGCACTGAAGGAGGCCATTCAGTCTGTTGTGTTCGCGCTGACTGAAAAACTAGACGCCCTATCTAATCCCACTATCCAGCACCTGGTCCATAGCCTTGCCAGTTACAGCACTTCTGGTGCATGTCCAGGTACCTTTTAAAAGAATTGAGGGTTTCTGCCTCCACCACCATCCCTGGTAGTGAATTCCAGACACCCACCAACCACCCTCTGGGTGAAAAAGTTTTTCCTCATGTCCCCTCTAATCCTACTACCAATCACCTTAAATCTGTGCCCCCTGGTAATTGACCTCTCCGCTAGGGGAAACAGATCCTCCCTCTGTCTAGGCCCCTCATAATTTTGTACCCCTCCATTAATTCATCCCTCAGTCTCCTCTGTTCTAAGGAAAACAACCCTAACCTATCCAAATTTTCCTCATAGCTGCAACTTTTGAGCCCTGGCAACATTCTTGTAAACCTCCTCTGTACTCTCTTCAGAGCAATTGTGTCCTTTCTGTAATGTGTTGACCAGAACGGTATGCAATACTCCAACTGCTGCCTAACCAGTGTTTTATACAGTTCCAGCATTACATCCGTGCTTTTGAATTCTATTCCTCTGCCAATAAAGGAAAGCATTCCATATGCCTTCTTCACCATTCTATCTACCTGTCCTGCCACCTTCAGGGATCTGTGGACATACACTCCAAGGTCTCTCACTTCTTCTACCCCTCTCAATATCCTCCCATTTATTGTGTATTCCCTTGCTTCATTTGCCCTACCCAAATGCATTACCTCACACTTATCTGGATTGAATTCCATTGGCCACTTTTCCGCCCACTCAACCAAACCATTGATATCTTTCTGGAATCTATGACTATCCTCTTCATTATCAACTACAAGGCCAATTTTTGTGTCTTCAGCAAATTTCCCAATCATGCTTCACACATTTAAGTCCAAATCATTTATAGATACCACAAACAGCAAGGGGCCAAACACTGAGCCCTGTGGAATGCCACTGGAAACAGCTTTCCACTCATAAAAATATCTGTCGACTACTACCCTTTGTTTCCTGGCCCTGAGCCAATTTTGGATCCAACCTGCCACATTCCCCTGTATCCCATGGGCTTTCATTTTACTGACCAGTCTGCCATGTGGGACCTTGTCAAATGCCTTACTAAAATCCATGTAGACCACATCCACTTCACTACCCTCATCAATCCTTCTTGTTACTTCCTCAAAAAACTCAATTAAGTTGGTAAGGCATGATCTTCCCTTAACAAATCCATGCTGACTATCCCTGATTAATCTGTGCCTTTCTAAGTGACAGTTTATCCTGTCTCTCAGAATAGATTCTAACAATTTACCCACTACTGAGGTCAGACCGACCGTCCTATAATTATTTGGCCTATTCCTCGCACCCTTTTTAAACAATGGTACAACGTTCGCAGACCTCCAATCGTTCGGTACCTCTCCTGTATCTATTGAGGATATGAAGATGATCCTCAGCGCACCGTTATTTCCTCCCTGACTTCCTTTAACAACCTGGGTGCAATCCACCGGCCCTGGCAATTTATCCACTATCAAGGATGTCAGACCCTCTAGAACCTCCTCTCTCATTATGCTTATCATATCTAATATTTCGCACTCCTCCTCTTTAACTACAATGTCTACATCAACCCTCTCCTTTGTGAAGACAGAGACAAAAAACTCATTCAGAACCCTGCCCACATCTTCTGCATCCACGCATAAGTTCCCTTGTACATCTCTGATAGACCCTATCCTTTCCTTAGTTATCCTCTTGCTCTTAATGTGCTGATAAAACATCTTTGGGTTTTCCGTGATTTTACCTGCCAATAACTTTTCATGTTCTCTCTTTGCTTTTCTAATTTCCTTTTTTACTTCACCCCAGCACTTTCTATACTCCTGTAGGCTTTCTAAAGTATTAAGATTTTTATGATCATCATAAGCTTTCTTTTTCTGCTTTAACTTACACTGTAAGCTTCTAGATAACCAGGGGGCTCTAGATTTGGCAGTACCACCCTTTATCTTTTTGGGGGTTCATGCCTACACTGTGCCTGTAGAATCTCACTTTTGAATGCCTCCCACTGGTTTGCCACTGATTTTCCTTCAAGCAGCTGTATCCAGTCCACTTTGGCTTGAGGGGCTAAATGGCCTCCTCCTGTTCATTTCTTCCTATGTTCCACTTTTGCCAGATCACCTCCCAGCTTCTTAAAATTCGCCTTCCCCCAATTTAGAACTCTTACTCCTGTTTTATCTTTGTCCTTTTCCATGATTATGCTAAAACTTACTGTATTATGGTCACTATCTCCAAAATTGTCACCCACTGTTACTTCCTTCACTTGCCCAGCTTCATTACTGAAGACTAAATCTATAATTGCGCCCCCTCTTATTGGGCTTGTTACGTGCTGGCTAAAAAGGTTCTCTTGAACACAGTTCAAGAATTTTGTCCCCTCTGTGCTCTTCACACTGTTTGTATCCCAGTTGATATTGGGTCCCAATGGATTAGAAGTTAGCAAATATAACACCGCTATTCAAGAAAGGAGTAAGAGAGAAAACATGGAAGTGCAGGCCAGTTAGCCTGACATTAGTCAGTGGAAAAATGCTGGAATCTATTATGAAGGACATCTAACAAAACACTTAGAAAATCATAGTATGATCAGAGAAAGTCAACATGATTTTACAAAAGCAAAATTGTGTTTGACAAATTTATTAGTGTTTTCTGAGGATGTAACTAATAGGGTAGATAAAGGGGAACCAGTGGATGTAGTATACTTGGATTTCCAAAAGGCATTTGATAAGGTGTCACACAAAAGGTTAATACACAAGATAAGGGCTCCTGCAGTTGGGGGTAATATATTAGCATGGATAGAGGATTAGTTAATGGATAGGAAGCAGAGAGTAGGAATAAACAGGGCATTTTCAAGTTGACAGGCTGTGACTAGTGGAGTGCTGCAAGGATCAGCTCTGGAGCCTCAGCTATTCATGATCTATATTAATGACTTAGACAAAGAGACTCAGAGGAATGCATCCAAATTTGATGACCATACAAATATAGGTGGGAATGTAAGCTGTGAGGACACAAAGAGGCTGCAAAGATATAGACAGGTTAAGTGGGTGGGCAACAAGGTGGCAGATGGAGTATAATGTAGGGAAATATGAGGTCATTCACTTTGGTAGTAAGAATAGAAAATCAGAATATTTTTTAAAAGGCATGAAACTTCTAAATATTGATGTTCAGACAGACGTCCTTGTACAAGGAACACAAATAATTTGCATGCAGGTACTGCAAGCAATTAGGAATGCAAATGGCATGATGGCCTTTATTGCAAGGGGGTCAAGGGTTATGGGGGAAGGCAAGAAAGTAGAATAAAAGTCACAATCAGATCAGCCATGAAGTACTGAATGGTGGAGCAGGCTTAAGGGGCCAAATGGCCTTCTCCTGCTCTTACTTCTTTTGTTCTTATGTCTAGCTCAGCCTTGAATATATTCAATGACCCAGCCTCCAATGCACTCTGGGGTTTAGAATTCCAAAGATTAAGGGCTCTCTGAAAGAAGAAATTCTTCCTCATCTCCATCTCAAATAGAACTGTGTCCCCCAGTTCTAGATTCCCCCACGAGGGGAAACATCTTCTCAGCATCTACCTTGTCAAGCCCCCTCAGAATCTTACATGTTTCAATAAGATCACCTCTCTTTCTTCTAAACTCCAGTGCGTATAGGCCCAATTTGCTCAAACTTTCCTCATAAGACAAGCTCTTCATCCCAGGAATCAACCTAGTGAACCTTCTCTGAACTGCCGCCAATGCACGTATATCCGTCCTTAAGTAAGGAAACCAAAACTGTACACAGTACTCTAGGTGCAGTGTCACCAATGCTCTGTACAGTGTTAGTGAGACTTCCCTGCTTTTATACTCCAGCCCCTTTGCAATAAAGACCAACATTCCATTTGCCTTCCTAATTACTTTCTGTACCTGCATGCTAACTTTTTGTGATTCATGTACAAGGACACCCAGATCCCTTTGTACCACAGCACTCTGCAGTCTCTCTTCATTTAAATAATATTCCACTTTTCTACCCCAAGGTGGACAACCTCACGTTTCTCACATTATACTCCATTTGTCAAATTTTTGCCCACTCACTTAACCTATATAAATCCCTTTGCAGACTCTTTGTGTCCTCACACAACTTGCTTTCCTACCTATCTTTGTATGGTCAGCAAATTTGGCTTCAATACACTCGGTCCCTTCATCCAAGTCAATATAGATTGTATATAGTTGAGGCCCAGCTCTGATCCATGTGACAGCCTACTAGCTACAGTTTGTCAACTTAAAAATGATTCATTTATCCTGACTCTATTTCCTGTTAGCCAATCCTCTAACCATGCTAATATATTACCCCAAGCTCTTACCTTGCGCAGTAACCTTTTATGTGGTGCCTTATCAAATGTCTTTTGGAAATCCAAATAAACCACAAATACTAGTTCCATTTTTTTGCATCCTGCTTGTTACATCCTCAAAGAACTCTAATAAATTTGTCAAACACGATTTTTCATTCACAAAACTATGTTGACACTGATTTTTTTTTTAGATTTAGATTTAGAGATACAGCACTGAAACAGGCCCTTCGGCCCACCGAGTCTGTGCCGACCATTAACCACCCATTTATACTAATCCTACACTAATCCCATATTCCTACCACATCCTCACCTGTCCCTATATTCCCCGACCACCTACCTATACTAGGGGCAATTTATAATGGCCAATTTACCTATCAACCTGCAAGTCCTTTGGCTGTGGGAGGAAACCGGAGCACCCGGTTATTGTATTGCCTTATTGTATTGTTACTGCCTTATTGTATTATGGTTTTCAAAATGTCCTGCTACTACTTCCTTCATACTGGACTCCAGCATTTTCCCAATGACAGATATTAGCCGAACTGGCCTATAGTTTCCTGCTTTCTGTTGCCGCTTCCTTGAATAGAGGTGTTACATTTGTGGTTTTGCAAACTGCTGAGACCTTTCCAGAATCTAGAGAATTTTGGAAGATTACAACCAATGCATGCACAATCTCTGCAGCCACTTCTTTTAAGACCCTAGGGCCAGAATTTAACATTAAGGCGGTGGCCCTGCCCACTGGTTGAAAAGTTGGGGAAGACCCCACCTTCGCTGGGCCTAGAAGCCATGCTGCTATTTTGCATGGCTCAGGCCATTAATTGACCTCAGTCTTCCACCCCTCTGAGGCAGGATGTTCTGCTTCCAAGAGCTGCCACCAATCAGAGGGCCAGCAGCTCTTCAGTCCCAGCAATGTCACTGATAGCAGCAGCTACTGCTGGGACTACACCAAGTGAGAAGAGGATGATGGAGGTCGCCCTTCAAAAAGGTAAATGGGGGTTCAGGCCTCACCAGGGACGATCGGCTAGGCCCCAGTGAGGCAGGAGTGGGGTTGGAGAGCAGGGCAGGGGGTAGTTTTAGTGGGGGTGGCCTGTGTTTCTGTGGGGGAGCCCTCTGCGAGGTACAGGGTGCCAGATCAGAAGGCCCCCTACACCAGCCTGCAAGGAGGCCACCAGGTATTACTGGGCCTTTCTCATTACATAAAACTAGATCTAAAATAGCCTGTTCTCTAGTTGGTTCCGCAACACACTGCTCTAGAAAACCATCCCCAACACACTCCAGAAACTCGTCCTCCACAGCATTAGTGCTCATTAGAGTTACCCAGTCTATGTGCAGATTGACATCGCCCATGATTACTGTATTACCCATGCTACATGCTTCTCTAATCTCCTGATTAATACCATGCCCCACACTACCACTACTGTTTGGCCTATAAACCGCTCATACCAATGTTTGCTGCCCCTTGCTGTTTCTTAGCTCCACCTAAACAGATTCCACATTTTGTTCTTCTGATCTGAGATCCTCCCTTACTAAGGTACTGATCCCATCCGTTATTATCAGCGCAACACCACCTCCTTTTCATTTTTGTTTGTCCTTCCTAAATGTTGAATATCCTTCAATATTCAGTTCCCAGTCTTGGTCACCCTGTAGCCACATTTCCGTTATGACAATTGGATCATACCCATTTACCTCTATTTGGGCCTTTAAATCATCTACCTTGTTGCGAATGCTGCGTGCATTCAGGTACTGTGCCCTTAACCTTGTCTTCTTGACGCTTCTGCATTCTAAGCCTAGTTGATGCTCGCCTTTGTTTTGCCTGCCTTCTAATATCACTTGCTACTTTTCTATCTCCTGTTACCAGCTTTACTTCCTTCCAATTTGAGTTACCCCTCAGGTTCCCATCCCCTGACAAGCTAGTTTAAACCCTCCTCAACAACACTAGCAAATTTCCCTGTGAGGATATTAGTTCCGGTCCTGTTAAGGTGTAGCCCGTCCATCTTGTACAGGTCCCACCTGCCCCAGAATCGGTCCCAATGCTTCAGAAATCTGATGCCCTCCCTCCTACACCAATTCTCCAGCCATGTGTTCAATCGATCAATCCTCCTATTCCTATGCTCACTAGCATGTGGCACTGGGGATAAATCCTGAGATTACTGCTTTGGAGGTCCTACTTTTTAACTTCCTTTCTAACTCCCTAAAATCTGCTTTCAGGACCTGACCCCTCTTCCTATCTATGTCATTGGTACAAATGTGGACCATGACCTCTGGCTGTTCACCCTCCCTCAGATGCCTGTAACTGTTCCCTGTATATATCATTGTTGAGAGTTATGAAATATCCCCTTAAATGTCAGCCACTGCTGATCTACCATGTTATCTCTTAACCTGTTTTCCCAGTCTACTGCAGCCAACTTTGTCTTAATATCTCTGTCATTGCCTTTATTTAAGGTTAATACCCAGGTTTCTCACCCTCAAACTAAATGTGAAATTCTATCATGTTATGATCACTCTTGCCGAGAGGATCCTTTACCATGAGATCATTAATTAATCCTGTCTCATTACTATTACGAGGTCTAAAATAGCCTGTTTTTTGGTTGGTTCCAGAATGTATTGTTCTAAGAAACTATCCCGAATACACTCTATGAACTCATCCTCAAGGCTACCTTTATCAATTTTATTTGTCCAATTGGTATGAAGATTAAAATCGTCCATGATTATTCCAGTACCTTTCTTACAAGCTCCCATTAGTTCTTGATTTATATTCTGTCCTACAGTGTAGCTATAAACTACTAGCCTATAAACTACTCCCACAGTGACTTCTTCCTCTTGCTATATCTTATCTCCACCCAAACTGATTCTACATCTTGACCTTCCGAGCCAAGATCATTTCTCACTACTATACTGATCTCATCCTTGATGAACAGAGCTACCCCAGCAACTTTTCTTTTTTTCCTATCCTTCCAAAATGTCAAATACTCTTGAATATTCAGTTCCTAGCCTTGGTCACTCTGCAACCACGTCTGATTAATGGCTATATCATATGCATTTATTTCTATTTGTGCTATCAAATCCTCCATCTTACATAGGAACATAGGAAATAGGAGCAGGAGTAGGCCATTCAGCCTGTTGAGCCTGCTCCGCTATTCAAACAGATCATGGCTAATCATCTACCTCTACGTCATCTTGTTATGAATGCTGTATGCATTCAGATAAAGACCCTTTAATTCTTTCTTTTTACCACTTTTCCCTAGACTGACCCTATTTTCTGTTGCACCTTTATGTATGTACACTCTGTTCCTTCTTGTCACACTCTGGTTATCATTACCCGTATTGCTACCCTGTACTATTGCCTTTTCCTTAACTTTCTAAATCTCCCCTCACGTGACCCATCCCCCCCGCCCCCCACTATTTAATTTTAAGCCTTCTCTACAGCCCTTGTTATATGATTCGCCAGGATACTAGCCCCAGTGCGGTTCAAGTGAAGTCCATCCCAACGGTACAGCTCCCTCTTTCCCCAGTACTGGTGCCAGTGCCCCATGAATCAAAACCCATTTCTCCCACACCAGTCTTTGAGCCATGCATTCAACTGTCTGATCTTCCTTACTCTGTGCTAATTTGCTTGTGGCTCAGGTAGTAATCCAGAGATTATTATTTTTGTGGTTCTTTTTAATTGGATGAGCACAGATATCTCGGAGGGTTTTAGGGCTGGAGAAGATTATAGAGATAGCGAAGGACGAGGCCATATAGGGATTAGAAAACAAGGATGAGAATTTTAAAAACAAGGCATTGCTTTACCGGGAGCAGCGAGGTCAGCGAGCACAAGGGAGATTGGTAACAGGGCTTGGCACAATTAAGGACACAGGCGGCAGAGTTTTGGATGACCTAATGTTTACAGAGGGTATAATGTGGGAGGCAGGCCAGGAGTGCATTAGAATAGTCAGGTCTGGAGGTAAAAAAGGAATGGACGAGGGTTTCTGCAGAGATGAAATGAGGCATGAGTTGAGTCAGGCAATATCATGGAGGCGGAAATAGGCAAATATGAGGTCAGAGATCATCCCGGGGGTGAATGTGGCACCAAGGTTGCAAACAGACTGGCTTAATCTCAGATTGTTGCCAGGGAAAGGATTAGAGTCAGTAGCTAGGGTTTGGAGTGGTGACTGAAGACAATAGCTTTGATCTTCCTAATGTTTAATTCAGTACTGGATGTTGGATAAGCAATCTGATAATTTAGCAACAGTGGAAGAGTCAAGAGAGGTGGTGGTGAGGTAGAGCTGGGTGTCGTGTTGTGACATCAAGGGACAGCATATAGATGAGAAATAGAGTGGGGTAAGGATAGATCCTTGGGGGACTCCAGAGGTAACAGTGCAGGAATGGGAAGAGAAACCATTGCAGGTGATTCTCTGGCTATGATTAGATAGATAAGAAAGGAACCAGGTGAGAGGAGTCCCACCCAGCTGGACGACAGTGGAGAGGCATTGCAGGAGGATGATGTGGTCAACCGTGTCAAAGGCTGCAGACAGGTTGATAATTTACCTTTTGTCACAGTCACATAGCATGTCATTTGTGACTTTGATGAGCAGTTTTGGTAGTGGCAGGGGCAGAAATATGATTGGAGGACTTCAAACATGGAGTTCCGAGAAAGATGGGTATGGATTTGGAAGATTAGTAAGATAAGGATGATTGGAGGGTGGCAAATGTTATTCCCTTGTTCAAGAAAGGGAATAGGGATAACCCTGGGAATTATAGACCAGTCAGTCTTACGTCGGTAACATAAAAGCAAAATACTGCGGATGCTGGAAATCTGAAACAAAAACAAGAAGTGCTGGATTCACTCAGCAGGTCTGGCAGCATCTGTGGAAAGAGAAGCAGAGTTAACGTTTCGGGTCAGTGACCCTTCTTCGGAACGTCGGTAGTGGGCAAATTATTGGAGAGGATTCTGAGAGACAGGATTTATGATTATCTGGAAAAGCATAGTTTGATTAGAGACAGTCAGCATGGCTTTGTGAGGGGCAGGTCATGCCTCACAAGCCTTATTGAATTCTTTGAAGATGTGACAAAACACATTGATGAAGGAAGAGCAGTGGATGTGGTGTATATGGATTTTAGCAAGGTGTTTGATAAGGTTCCCCATGGTAGGCTCATTCAGAAAGTAAGGAGGCATGGGATATAGGGAAAGTTGGCTGTCTGGATACAGAATTGGCTGGCCCATAGAAGACAGAGGGTGGTAGTAGATGGAAAGTATTCAGCCTGGAGCTCGGTGACCAATGGTGTTCCGCAGGGATCTGTTCTGGGACCTCTGCTCTTTGTGATTTTTATAAATGACTTGGATGAGGAAGTGGAAGGCTGGGTTAACAGGTTTGCCGATGACACGAAGGTTGCTGGAGTTGTGGATAGTGTGGAAGGCTGTTGTAGGTTGCAACGGGACATTGACAGGATGCAGAGCTGTCTGAGAAGTGGCAGATGGAGTTCAACCTGGAAAAGTGTGAAGTGATTCATTTTGGGAGGTCGAATTTGAATGCAGAATACAGGCTTAAAGACAGGATTCTTGGTAGTGTGGAGGAACAGAGGGATCTTGGGGTCCATGTCCATAGATCGCTCAAAGTTGCCACCCAAGTTGATAGGGTTGTTAAGAAGGCGTATGGTGTGTTGGCTTTCATTAACAGGGGGATTGAGTTTAAGAGCCACGAGGTTATGCTGCAGCTCTATAAGGCCCTGGTTAGACCACACTTGGAATATTGTGTTCAGTTCTGGTCGCCTCAGTATAGGAAGGATGTGGAAGCTTTAGAGAGGATGCAGAGGAGATTTACCAGGATGCTGCCTGGACTGGAGGGCATGTCTTACGAAGAAAGGTTGAGGGTGCTAGGGCTTTTCTCATTGGAACGAAGAAGGATGAGAGGTGACTTGATAGAGGGGTGCAAGATGATGAGAGGCATAGATAGAGTGGATAGCCAGAGACTTTTCCCCAGGGCGGAAAGGGCTATCACCAGGGGGCATAATTTTAAGGTGATTGGAGGAAGGTTTGGGGGAGATGTCAGAGGTAGGTTCTTTACACAGAGAGTGGTGAGTGCGTGGAATGCACTGCCAGCGGTGGTAGTAGAAGCAGATATATTAGGGACATTTAAGCGACTCTTGGATAGGTACATGGATGATAGTAGAATGAAGGGTATGTAGGTAGTTTGATCTTAGAGTAGGTTAAAGGTTCGGCACAACGTCGTGGGCCGAAGGGCCTGTACTGTGCTGTACTGTTCTATGTTCTCTGTTCGATAAGTTTGGGATGGCTGGAGGCCTGGCATGTGTTTTGTTCTGAAAGACGGCAGTATCATGCAACTGCAACTCTTGTCTGATTCACTCCTCATCATCCTCTCGAACATCATCTTCTTCCTCCTCTTGTGCTGCCCGCTATTTTGGTGGATCTGTAGGCAAGGGATGGTAGCAACTAAGTTTGGAATTAAAGAGAAAGAGAAGATAGTGGAAGGCTGTGTCTGTGTACTTCATAAGGATGCCAGACTGACAGCGGAGGTACTTAGTCATTAACCTGGAACCAGCAAGATGCTGCCGACCTGACCATGTCCCATGGCAAGGGCTGAGTTCCTCCCCACGAGCTCCATGGCTTTCTCCTTGAAGGTTGGAGAAGGTCCTTCCAAATGTCTGCCTATGGCAGGCATTCTGCATCAATTTGTTCTGCAAGAAGGGAGTGAATGAGGGTAAGGTTAGCAGTTGAAGAGTATGTGCCAAAAAGTGAAGTTAGAGATGTGGGGAATATGACACTTTTAAAGTGAAAGAATGGATTTTAGGGTGTACGCCAGTTATTGGAGTTAGAGGAACTGTGTAGCTGTAGTGTAAGATGGTGAGTTGGAGCCTCCTTAAACAGAGTATTGTGAAGCGTTAGTCATGCAAGCCTCAGACATAATAGGAGCAGGAGTAGAACAAATGACCATTTGAACCTGCTTCATCATTCAATAAGATTTTCTACCTCAGCTACACCTTCCCACACTCCCCTAGTATCCAAAAATCTATCGAGCTCTGTCATGAATATACTTAACAATTGAGCATCCATAGTTGTCTGAGGTAGAGAATTCAAAAGATTAACAACCCTTTGAGTGAAGAAATTTCTCCTCATCTCAGTCCTAAATGGTTGACCCCTTATTCTGATACTGTGCCTCCTGGTTCTAGGCTGCTAGCCAGGGGGCTGGGAGCAGTGTGAAGCAAACTGAGATTACTGTGAAGCAAGTCGGGAGCAGTGTGAAGCAGACCGGGATAGATCAGCGTGAAGCTGATCAATGGAGCTGATCAATGGAATCTTGCTTTGACAGAGTGTCAAGAATTTGGTGAGTGAGTGTAGGAATTCGACGCAGCGAGGGAGGAGGTGCTGTTCTCGACTTTTACAGAACAAGGAGTGGTCCAAGAGAGAGACACAACAAGACCCGATTGAGGTCCAGAGGCATTAATTAGGTAAGCAGGTAGGTGATTGGTTGGTGAGTTTTAAGGTTTCTTTTCTTTTCTGTAAACTGGGGCAGTCGTTACTACAAATTATCACCGTGATATTTCTAAACTTGAAACCATAATTAGTTAAATAAAATAAAGATAGAAAGGCAGGTGATGTATTGCAGCTGTAGCATGTGGAAGCTGGTGGTCAGCAGTGTGATCCACTGCAATCACACCTGCAGTAAATGTCTGCAGCTCAAGGAACTTCGACTCAGAGTTGATGAGCTGGAGTCTGAGCCTCAGACCAGCAATGCATCAGGGGAGGGAAAAGTTACCTGGACACTTTGTTCAAAGTTTAAAGGCTTGGAGCAAGACATTTATCACTATCAGGAGCGAAAGTAATTACAAAGGATCGGGGCATCGGGCTAGTTCCTCCAGCCCGCCAATGAAAAGCGCGAATGGTTTGCCTGTGCACGGACCTCCATCCAATCGGAACGTGGGGGATGCGGGACTCGCTGGAAAGACTGGAGCTGTCAATGAGCTGCTCCCTGCCCTGTCTGAACAGATAGGATAGCACACAGGAGCATACTTTAGAACTGGAAAGGCAAAACTTCTTTGAGGCAGAGCAAGCTCTTTTTGTTATAGGCAGGCAGTCCACTTTCTCAGTGTGGGGCCAGCGCCGAGCAGCAATGTGTTTCCACTTCTCGTGCATGGTGAGGTGGGGGAGAGGTGGGAGAGAGGGGGGGGAGGGGGGAGGGGGAGAAGGGGTGAGGGAGGGGGACACAGGGGGGAGAGGGAGGGGGAAAGGCGGTAAAGAGGGGAAACGGGGAGGCCAGAGGCAGGTGGAGGGAGCAGAGGGAGAGGGGGACAGAGGGGAACAGAGTGGAGAGAGGAGGGAGAGAGGGGGACAAAGAGGGGAGAGAGAAGGGACACAGAGAGAAGAGAAGGATGGAGAGAAAGAGAAAGAAATCAAGATCACTCCTGACAGATGGACATTTATCCGAATTCTCTGCATTGCTCATCAAGTGTGCGGGCAGACATTGACTACTTGTGCAAGCAAAAGCAATGCCAGGTATCTCACTAAATAGGAAGAAATGTGTTTTAAATTGGACTGTTTTGATGGCATTAGGTTGGCTATACACTTTATATACTGATTACTTGCACCCATGTCCATGGCTGAGTCAATCATTTTGCCAAATATCCGTGGTGCAACATGTTGGTGCCTAGTCACAGCCTGCCAATCCAAAAATGACCCATTTATTCCTACTCTCTGTTTTCTGTCCGTTAACCAGAACTAGGGGTCATTATTTAAAAATAAAGGTTCATCTCTCACTGCAGCACTAATGCCCTCTTTAATAGAGCTATCCAACCACCTTTTCCCAGGTTCCTGTCCTTCCTGAATGTCATGTACTCTAGGATATCCCGGTCCCGTCTTTGATTTCCTTGTAGCCACGTCTCTGCAATGGCTATCAGGTCATACATATGAATTTCGATTTGAGCTGACAATTCATCTGTTTTACTGAGAGTGCTGCGGACATTCAGATACACAGCCCTTAATTCAGTTTTTTTTAACTGTTTTTTAAACTCTGGCCCTATCTGCTGGCACACTCTTCAGTTTGCAATCACTGTCCCTTCCTGCCATACTCTGATCATCATTACCTTTATTGCTACCATGATCTATGCCTAGCCATTTCGCTTTAATCTACTCAATCTTCCCCTACATGATCCCTTCCTTCCTCTATTTATTTTAAAGACTTCTCTACACAAGAACTCAAGAAATAGGAGCAGAAGTAGACCATTTGGCCCATCGAGACTGTTCTGCCATTCAATATGATCATGGCTGATCTTGGGCTTCAATTCCACTTTCCTGCCTGCTCCCCATATCCCTTGATTCCCTGCAAGACCAAAAATCTATCCCAGCCTTAAATGCATTCAATGATGGAGCATCCACAAACCTCTGGGATAGAGAATTCCAAAGATTCACAACCCTTTGAGTGAAGTAATTTCTCCTCATCTCAGTCCTGAATGATTGACCCCTTATCCTGAGACTGTGCTCTGATGATGCTACCTTCCATGACAGCACTTCTGATATGTCTTTCTTTTTCCTCAACCAAGGATTCCCCCCCACTGTTGTTGACAGGGCCCTCAACCATGTCTGGCCCATTTCCCGCACCTGTACCCTCACCCCTTCCCCTCCCAGAACCGTGACAGGGTTCCCCTTGTCCTCACTTTCCACCCCATCAGCCTCCATATCCAAAGGATCATCCTCCGCCATTTCTGCTACCTCCAGCGTGATGCCACTACCAAACGCTAACTTGCCCTCCCTTCCCCTGTCAGCATTCCGAAGGGATCGTTCCCTCCGTGACACCCTGGTCCACTCCTCCATTACCCCCACTACCTCGTCCCCTTCCCATGGCACCTTCCCCTGCAATCGCAGGAGGTGTAATATTTGCCCATTTACCTCCTCTCTCCTCACTATCCCAGGCCCCAAACACTCCTTTCAGTTGAAGCAGCGATTTACTTGTACTTCTTTCAATGTAATATACTGTATTCGCTGCTCACAATGTGGTCTCCTCTACATTGGGGAGACCAGACGCAGACTGGGTGACTGCTTTGCGGAACACCTCCGCTCAGTCTGCAAGCAGGACCCCGAGCTTCCGGTTGCTTGCCATTTCAACACTCCCCCCTGCTCTCATCGCTGTCCTGGGATTGCTGCAGTGTTCCAGTGAACATCAACGCAAGCTCAAGGAACAACATCTCATTTCCCAATTAAGCACACTACAGCCTGCCGGACTGAACATTGAGTTCAATAATTTCAGAGCATGACGGGCACCCCATTTTACTTTTATTTTCAGTTATTTTTTTCTTTTTCCTTTTTTTATGTATATATATTTTTTTGTGTTTATTTTATTTCATCTTAGTTTGTTCAGTTTGCTTACCCACTGTTTTTTTTCCATGTTGTACTTGCGGCTGTTCAATATTCAGTCCATTAACACCCTATCTTTACTAATGCTTTGTCTTTCAACACACCATTAACATATTGTTTGCCTTTGCTCCACGACCTTCTGGTCAGCTATTCTGTGACCTTATCCTATTTACACCTTCTCCTTTGTTATTTCTTGCCCCACCCCCGCTTTACTTGCTTATAACCTTTTACATTTCTAATATTTGCTAGTTCTGATGAAGGGTCACTGACCTGAAACGTTAACTCTGCTTCTCTCTGCACAGATGCTGCCAGACCTGCTGAGTATTTCCAGCATTTCTTGTTTTTATTTCAGATTTCCAGCATCCACAGTATTTTGCTTTTATTACCTGAGACTGTGCCCCGTATTCTAGATTTCCTGACCAGTGGGAACAATCGCTCAGCTTCTGCCCTATCAGAATCTTGTATGTCTCAATTAGATCGCCTCTCATTCTTCTAAACTCCAGAGAATATAGGCCCAATTTACTTCCCTAGTTATATGACTCGCTTGAAAACTGGTCCCAGCATGGTTCAGAAGTCCGTCCCAACGGTACAGCCTCCACCTTCCCCAGTACTGCTGCCAATGCCCCACGAATTGGAACCCACATCTCCCACACCAGTCTTTGAGCCACGCATTCATCTCTCTAATCTTATTTACCGTATGCCAATTTGCACGTGGCTCAGGTAATAATCCAGATTATTATTGAGGTTCTGCGTATTAATTTAGTGCCTAGCTCCTCATACTCCCTAAGCAGAACCTCCTTCCTAGTCCTATCTATGTCGTTGGTACTTACGTGGACCATGACCACTGGATCCTTCCCCTCCGACTGCAAGTTCCTCTCCAGCCCTGAGCAGATGTCCTGAGCCCCTGCACTGTGCAGGCAACAGTCTTCTGGACCCTCACTCTCGGCTGCAGAGAAGTGTCTATCCCCCTGACTATACTGACCACTACATTCTTTTTCATTCCTCCCACTTGAATGGCTTCCTGTACCATGATCAGTCTGCTCATCCATACTACAGTCCTTGCTTTTGTCCAGACAAGCTGCAAGAACCTCGAACTTGTTGCTCAATTGCAAGGTATGAGGCCGCTCCACTCCCACCTTCGCGACCCCCTTACCTGCCTGACTCTCAGTCACACCCTCCTGTCCCTGACCACTGACCAAATCAGACGACTGTATCCTAAGGGGTGTGCCTTCTGGAACAAAGCGTCCAGGTAACTTTCCCCCTCCCTGATGTATCACAACGTCTGCAACTCGGCCTCCCCAGCTCATCTACTCTGAACTGAAGCTCCTCAAGCCACAGACACTACAGATTGCCGTGGCATCCAGGAGCTCCCACATACTGCAGCCATGGCACATCACCTGTCCAACTATCTATACTGTGTTAATTAAATTAAACTTATTTTTCTTAATAATAGTTCCCCTCTTCACCAACTCCTTTCTTCACACTCTGTGACCCCTGAATTTATACTCTCCGATAAACAGAGTCGCCTTTGCTAGAGCTCAGAACCAGTTTAAGCTAGCTACAGCTACTCAGAGATTGTATATCCCTGTTTAAAACTATAATTTTATTTAATTGTTAAATGTAAACAAAAACTGGAGAGATTAACCCTGAAAGTCCCATCACTCACCAAACCCCTTTCACAGTCTGCACTCAAGCTGCACTCAGTACAGAGTGTGATAGGAAGGGAAAGAGCATATAAACATGAATGCACCAACAAATGGGGTCAGACTAGGGAAAAGTGGTAAAACGACAATTAAAAGCTCTATCTGAATGCACGCAGCATTCGTAACAAGATGGAAGAATTAATAGGACAAATAGGAATAAATGGATATATGATAGCCATTACAGAGATGTAGTTGCAGAGTGACAAAGACGAGGAGCTGAATATTCAAGGATAATCAACATTTCTGAAGGATAGGAAGAAAAGTAAAGGAGCTGGGGTAGCTTTGTTAATAAAGGATGAGATCAGTACAGTAGTGAGAAATGATCTTGGCTCGGAAGATCAAGATGTAGAATCAGTTTGGGTGGAGATAAGAAATAGCAAAAGAAGTCACTGGTGAAACTAGTTTATAGGCTACCCAACAGTAGTCACACTGCAGGACAGAGTATAAATCAATAAATAATGGGGGCTTGTAAGAAAGGTACTGCAATAATCATGGGTGATTTTAAACTTCATATCAAACAAATCAATCTGGCAAAGGTAGCCTTGAGGATGAGTTCATAGACTGTATTTGGGGCAGTTTCTTAGAATACATGATGGAACCAACCAGGGAACAGGCTATTTTAGACCTGGTAAGGTATAAGACAGAATTAATAAATGATCTCGTAGTAAACGATCCTCTAAGCAAGAGTGATCAATTATTAATTTATTAAGACGGAGTTGGCTACAATGGACTGGGAAAATAAGTTAACAGGTTAACACAGTAGAGAAGCAGTGGCAGACATTTAAGGAAATATTTCATAACTCTCAACAAATATATACATCATTGTGATAGAAAGACTATGAGAAGGATGCACTATCTGTGGCTAACTGAGGAAATTGATGATATCAAATTGAAAGAAAATGCTACAAATATTAATAGCAAGCCAGAAGATTGGGAAAATTTTAGAAACCAGCAAAGGATGAATAAAAGTAAAAAGGAGAAATTAAAGTATGAAATTAAACTAGCAAATATAAAGAAACAGCAAGAGCTTCTACAAGTATATAGAAAGGAAGAGAGTAGCTAAAGTAAACATTGGTCTCTTTGAGAATGAGACTCAGGAATTAATAATGGGAAACAAGGAACTGGCAGAGACTTTGAACAAGTATTTTGTATATGTCTTCATGGAAGACACAAAAAAAAATGAAAGGGCAAAAGAGAGGGAGGAACTTAAAACAATCACTAGAGAAAAAGTACTAGGAAATCTAATGGGACAAGTCCCCTGTAACTGATGGCCTGCATCCTTAAAGGAAGTGGCTGCAAAGATGGTGGATGCATTTGTTGTAATCTTCCAAAATTTCCTAGATTCTGGAAAGGTTCCAGCAGATTGGAAAACCGAAAATGTAAAATCTCTAATCAAGAAAGGAGGGAGACAGAAATCAGGTAACTATAGGCCAGTTAGCCTAACATGTTATTGGGAAAATGCTGGAAAGGGAAATAGTGTTTGATAAAAAGAACTCTAATAAATTTAGGATGTAACAAGCAGGGTGGATAAAGGGAAAACAGCAAATGTCACGTATTTGGATTTCCAAAAGGCATTCGAAAAGGTGCCACATAAAAGGTTACTGCACAAGAGCTCATGGTATCTCAACTTAGAATACTTATCTCAAACTTAAAATTATTGCATCATGGTTTGCTAACTTTTTGTAAATGCCATAGTTCCTCCTGCTTGGCTCTATCTATGCCACTCAAGTGGCACCTTGCAACTAGTTAAACACCATCCTTTAAGCTAGGGATGATGCACAGGGAGATACAGGGATGATTAATAAATTTATTTTGATACACTTAACTCTGAATTTCTTCTTTTAAACACGGCATCTCAAGATATGCAGATTTCATACATTCAATGTAGTGATGGTGCTGGGCCATGCAAAATCCAACATGAAAGACTTAAACAACACAAAATAGGAAAATGTTATATTGTCTAAGTTTTATTGTGGTGGTAAGAAGTGACAATCAAAGTATACACCAAGCATACAGTTCAACTTCAATTAAAACAGAACTGTTCAACATGTCAACTGCATACAAGCTTATAATTACTACATATTTAAACCATATAAAACAAACTACGCATTCTTACCACTGAAAACAAAACAAAAAAACATGAAAACTGTTAGTTTTATAAAAGCATTTCTACAACACAAATCTCCAAGGCTATAGCTCAGTCATGCAAGCAGATTTACTAGGAATGAATGTAAAAGCACTGCATCAAAAGACAAGCCCATACACAGAACTGCTTTCTTTTTGCTGATGCACAGCTAACAATGAACTAACTTTAGATAAACTGAAGAAACCAATTCTCATTCACATTCATCTTTATACTTGACAGACAAGTCACAGGTTCTGCAAAAGCGCATGTGTTCAGTTGTACTGAAGTTGCAGTAGAGTTACACTGCCATCTATAGTATATCGTGGAATCTCTATGGCCCTCCACCCCACTTTTAATGTTCTAATTCAGATGCAAGTTCAAAGCAATATCTGTTTACATTAGCATCTCTAAGTTATAAAATTGGTTTTGTGCTAACGATTAAACAATAGAAAGAGAAATGATGTAAAGGGTTTAGTAGTTCTGGATAAGTGTCACAAATGGGACCGTTAACATTCAGTTTGTTTAAATATGCTTAGACAACATGCCACTTGAGTAATGCAGGTGAGTACTTTTATTTACATTTAACATAACTATATTTAAAATAAAATTGAAACACATAAATCAGACATTGCTTTCTGCTAAGTCCACAGAAAGTCAAAACTGTATTAACAATCTGGGATACTATGCATAATGATTTAAAATTCGCCACTGTCAAAATCTTTTTTATCCTTCTTTCCTTCTGCTTCCAATCCATCAGTACCATCACTGTTGTCCCTCCTCCTCTTTCGGTTACGCACACTGAAACGTGGATTCATCTGAGGTAATGGATCCATTCCCAGGACTTTGTGAATCTGACGGAATGCTACTAATCTCAATGCAAACTGCAGAATGGAACAAAAACACATTTAATGAGTAGATGGAAGCCATAATTTATGTAAAGTTTTGTACTGATCTTGAAAAACATATGTAGTACAAGATATGAATTCATCAACTTGCACTTATCTAGTGCCTTTAATGTAGAAAAACACCCCAGATGCTTCACAGAAGCACAAGATGCCAAAAATAAACAGCAAGACAAAAGGAGGATATATCTGGAGGGGTGAAATTCATGAAACACATACTACAAACTTGGTTAAAATCCAAAAAGATTTCAATATTTTGTCGAGCAGAAAAATGGCATGACAGTAAAGCAACTTGGCGTAGCAGGAATGCAGGTTCAACCCACATTCCAATGAACTCCATTTTTAACACTGGTCTGCAAAAAGAACATGTACCTCCTCACTAGAAAAAATGTGGATAAATCTCAAGGGTGTCCTGGTCTGGTCTTATTCACCTAACTAGCAAGGAGGCCATCAGTTACGTGCCTTCTCGAACACAACTAATTCAGCGATCATTGAGGGACATCAGCGAGTAATCTGAACAGGTTATAAAGTATTAGTTTTCTTTTGGGCAGTGACAATATGTTGCTTACCAACCATCTACTGTAATATAAAAATGGGTGGTTGATGGTCAGCATAGACTCGGTGGGCCAAAAGGCTGATTCAGTGCTGTATCTCTCAATGACTCTCAGATGGTGGTGAGCCGCCTTCTTGAACTGCTGCAGTATTTGTGGTGTAGGTAACACCCACAGTGCTATTAGGAATAGTTCCAGGATTTTGACCCAGCGACAGTGAAGGAACAGTAATATAGTTCCAAGTCAGGATGGTGTGCATCTTGGAAGGGAACATTTAGCTGGTGGTGTTCCCATGCATTTTCTGCCCTTGATCTTCTAGATGGTAGTGGTTGTGGGTTTGGAAGGTGCTGTGGAAGGAGTCTTGGGGAGGTGCATCATGTATATGGTACACACTGCTGCCACTGTGCATCGGTGGTGAAGGGAGTGAATGTTGAAGATGGTGAATGGGGTGCCAGTCAAGTGGGCAGCTTTGTCCTGGATGGTGTCAAGCTTGTAGAGTATCGTTGGCGCTGCACTCATCCAGGCAAGTGGAAAGTATTCCATCAGACTCCTGACTTGCGTCTTGTAGGTGGTGGACAGGCTTTGGGGAGTCAGGTGGCGTGTTACTTGCTGCAGAATTCCCAGCCTCTGACCTGCTCTTGTAGCTACAGTATTTATATGGCTGGTCCCCAGTTCAGTTTCTGGTCCATGGTAACCCCCAGGATATTGCTAGTGGGGGTTTTAATGATGGTAGCGTCAAGAGGAGTTGGTTAGATTCTCTCTTGTTGGAGATGGTCATTGCCTGGCACGAATGTTACTTACCACTTATCAGCCCGAGCCTGACTGCTACCCAGTCTTGCTGCATATGGACACACGGACTGCTTCAGTAGATGAGGAGTTGCGAATGGTGAACATTGTGCAATCATCAGTGAACATCCCCACTTCGGACCTTACGATGGAGGGAAAGGCCATTGATGAAGCAGCTGAAGATAGTTGGACCTAGGACACTACCCTGAGGAACTCCTGCAGCAATGCCCTGGGACTGAGATGACTGATCTCCAACAACCACAACCATCTTGCTTGGTATGAAGAAAAACTTTTTCATGCAGTGAGTGGTTAAGGTCTGGAATGCAGCGCCTGAGAGGGTGGTGGAGGCAGATTCATTTGAAGCATTCAAAAGGGAATTAGACTGTTGTATGAAAAGGAAGAGTATGCAGGGTTATGGGGAGAAGGGAACGGATCTGAGTGAATTGCTCTTTCAGAGAGTCGGTGCAGACACGATGGGCCGAATGGCCTCCTTCTGCACTGTAAGAATTCTGTGATTCTGGCATGTGACTGCTTATGCAGCTCAGGCGAGGATGTAAGCTTTGTCAGACAGAGAGTGGTAACTGAAAAGTCATCCGGGGATCAGCTCCCTCTCTCGTAAAGATCTACAGAAGACCCTGTTGCAACTGGTAAAGCCTCAAGCCTGCAGACCCCCCACAGCCAACAACTAGGGAATAAGGATCAAACCCCCTCTTCTGCCTCCACAGCCTGAGAAGCAAACACGCAACTGTGCATGTGGTCCAGCGAGGACTTCAAAACTACAATTTCAACGAAACTCGAAACTGATATTCAGTATTTAAATTCCGTTTATTCTGGACTCTACTCCAACCACCCGACACTGTTTTCCCCCCATAATCTATTTGTGCGTGTGCGCGATTCTTGTGTGAATGTATGCGTGAATGCGTCATAGCGTATTTTAGTAATTTTTAACCAGTTTAGAGTAATAAACTTACATCTCTCTTGTTTAAACTCAAGAAAACCTGTCTGATTGGTTCTTTTGCAATTATATTAGATGAACAGGAGCAAGCGCTCACTGCGGTGGTAAGTTCAATCACTGTGTTAAAGGATAAACCCTGTTGTGGTCAAACCAGAGTAGGAGCAAAAGGGGAGCAGAGACCCCCTTTCTCACCTGGTCGGATGGAGAGCATATGGCATCGGAAACTCAGCTGCGGATTGGAAAGACAGATGTTATGACCAGTCAGATTCAGCCTGTAGCAATGGCCATGGAGGGGGATAAAAAATGGTGATGTACAAAGATGATTGCTTTGGTCTTTCAAATGTTTAGCTGAAGGAGAAAAGACTATTGGGTGGCCTGTTCAGATGCTAGAATTCCTCCCAAATATGGGTGCAGTACGCAAATTTTAGAAAAACTTTGGCTTTGTACAGTTAAAATAGTGTTCCAGATGAATTAGGAAATTGAACTCCTTTAAGACAGAAAAGTGGAAATTCCACTTGTGCTCAAAATAGAGGCAAGACCAATAATGTTGTTAAATTCTTCATCTATTAAGTACAAAAGCAAAGGTAAGAAGTAGTTATTAAGATTTGAGAGGTGTAGAGGAATTTAAGATGGAAAAACAAGATCTTCACTCCCTCACTGAATAGCATGAGAAATGATGCAGGGATTCAGCCAAAGCACTGCAAAAAATAAAAATCTGTCCACTGAAGCCATGCAAATTAAGTTTAATCAATCTAAAATGAAAATAAGATTAGACAAGTTTGGATGAATGGAGGAGGAAACTGATATGAACAGAGTGAATGAACTCTGTAGTTAAACAGAAAACTAGTCCAAAAATGATTCAGAATAGTAGAGATAGAGCAATTGGAGTGCAAATTAGATAAGTCATTAATATAACGTTGACAAAAGACTTGGGATTGCCTAGTTTTGCCAAGAATATTTATTAGGTACAAAAGCAAAATATTAGATGCTGGAAATCTGAAACAAAAATATAAATGCTGGAATACTCAGGTCAGGAAGCATCTGTGGAGAAAAAAGCAGAGTTAACACTTCAGGTCGATGATCTTTCATCAGAACTGGGTGGTTGATGGTCAGCACAGACTCGGTGGGCTAAAGGGCCTGCTTCAGTGCTGTATCTCTAAACGAAACTAAACTAAGAAACGGCAAAGGTTATAAATGTAACAGGTTTTGAGCAAGGAAAAGGGAGGCAGGGAGAGAAAGAACAAGAGAAAGAAAAGGGAAGGAATGTGAAAGGGTGGAGGGCAGGAGACATTAAACGACAAAAGGTTTCACAAATACAAAGCCCAATAAAGAAACAAAAGATGTGAACGGATGGGGTGTAGATGGCAACTTTTTGGACTTGAAAGGTGGTTTTGTTAGTTATTTTATGCTTGTGCAGATAAGCAACCAAGTGAAAAACAAAAGGTAGGTTAACAGGTGGTCGGGTCGGGAAAAAATGAAAGGACTTGGGCTGGGTCAGGCTCCGGATCGGATGCGGTTCTATTGGGCTCAGGTCGAGTTTCATTTGCAGACCCGAGCCGGCCTTTAATCTCCTGTGCTTTTTAAAAATTCATTCATGGGATATGGGTGTCACTGGCTAGGCCAGCATTTATTGCCCATCCCTAATTGCCCTAGAGAAGGTGGTGGTGAGCTGCCTTCTTGAACCGCTGCAGTCCATGTGAGGTAGGTATACCCACAGTGCTGTTAGGAAGGGAGTTCCAGGATTTTGACCCAGCGACAGTGAAGGAACAGCGATATAGTTCCAAGTCAGGATGGTGTGTGGCCTGGACAGGAACTTGAAGGTGGTGGTGTTCCCATGCATCTGCTGTCCTTGTCCTTCTAGGTGGTAAAGGTCGTGGGTTTGGAAGGTGCTGTCAAAGGAGCCTTGGTGAATTGCTGCAGTGCATCGTGTAGATGGTACACACTGCTGCCACTGTGCATCGGTGGTGGAGAGAGTGAATGTTTGTAAATGGGATGCCAATCAAGTGGGCTGCTTTATCCTGGATAGTGTCGAGCTTCTTGAGTGTTGTTGGAGTTGCAAGTGGAGTGTATTCCATCACACTCCTGACTTGTGCCTTGTACATGGTGGACAACCTTTGGGGAATCTGGAGGTGTTACTCGACGCAGGATTCCTAGCCTCTGACCTGCTCTTGTAGCCATGGTATTTAAACATGGAAAGGTGCTGCTGGAAAGGGAGGTGGTGTTGGGGGTGACTGAGGAATGGATCAGGGTGTCATGCAGGGAATGCTCCCTTCTGAATGCTGAAAGGAGGGGAGGGGATTTCTTTGGTGGTGGCATCACGCTGGAGGTAGCAGAAATGGCGGCGGATGATCTGTTGAACATGGAGGTTGCTGGGGTGGAAGGCGAAGACAAGGGGAATACCATCATGGTTCTGGGAGGGAGGGAAAGGGGTGTGAGCAGAAGTGCGTGAACTGGATCGGACACAGCTGAAGGCCCTGCCAACCCCTGGGGGGTTTGTAAATGAAAGTTGCAGCACTCACCTGTGGATACAAAAAATGTAGTACTCATTTACGTCCATTGATATGTCTCATGTTAGGGCCCAGCACTGCTGTCCTTTGTATAAAATTAAAATTCAGCAACGAACCTTTTTCAGCAAGGAGCACACACTTTGTCAGATTATGACAATAGCTGCCTCCAACTACAATTTTTCTGTCCTGAGACAGAATGCACTCGAGGGGCATAGACATAATATAGTTGCAAATGTTTCACAAGACTTTTGCATTCCTCATCTCAAGGACAGGTGACACCATCAAGTTCAGGAGCTGTAAATAGAAGGTTTCAATTTTGCATCTGTATAGGACAGTGCATTTGAACAGCACAATTGTAAAGTGGCTGTTAAAATTGCCCAGAACAGTTTAGGACAGAGTGACTACAAAGGACAGATTCCTGTGTTGTTCCAAGAATCCATCTTCTCCAAAAAGAAAATCATATCTCCATCTTCCAATAGGTCTTCTCTTTTACTCAACCGAGGATTCCCGCTCACTGTGGTTGACAACACCCTCAACCATGTCCATTAAATTTCACGTACTTCTGTTCTCAACTTTTCCCCACCCTCCCATAACCAAGGTTGGGTTCTCCTTGTCCTCACCTTTCACCCCACCAGCCTCCATATTCAATGAATCATCCACCAGCTCCGCCACCTCCAGACAAATCTTTCCCAGCCCTCTCAGCATTCCAAAGGGACCTTTTCCTTCACGATATCCTGGTCCACTCGATCACCCCCAACACCCACTCCCATGCAAGTGCAGGAGATTCAACACCTGTCCTTACCTTCTCCCTTCTCACTGTCCGAAGCCCCAAACACTCCTTCTAAGTGAAACAGTGATATACTTGTGATTCAGTTTAATATACTGTATTCGCTGCTCACAATGTGATCTCCTCTACACTGAGGAAACCAAATGCAGATTGGGTGAGTACAGGTGGAACACCTCCGTTCAGTTTGCAGGCACGACTCCAAGCTTCCAGTCACCTGTCATTTTAATTCTCTATCTTGCTCCCACTCTGTCCTCGGCCTCCTGCAGCATTCCAATGAAGTTCAACGCAAGCTCGAGGGTCAGCACCTCATCTTTTGACCGGGCACTTTACAACCTTCTGGGCTCCACAATCGAGTTCAACAATTTTAGATTGTAACCTCTGGCCCCATTGTGATTCCTTTGTGGGTTTGTTTTTGTCTCCTTTATTCAGCTTTTGGACTGCAGCTTTACATGATCCTGCCAGTCAGACCTCTTCTAAGCACACCTTTGTTTCTTTACTTGTACTATTAACGTAAATAGGAGAAGACCATATGGCCCCTTGAGCCTGCTCCGCCATTCTAAACGATCACGATTGATCACCTGCCTCAACTCTACTTTCCTAGCTGCACCCCAAATCCTTTGATTCACTGAGATCAAAAATCTCTCTATCCCCCCCTTGATATATTCAACGATGGAACACCCATAACCCTCTGGGGTACAGCATTCCAAAGATTCACGAGCCTCAGTGAAGAAATTTCTCATCTCAGTCTCAGCTGTGTCCATGTGTTCCAGGCTCCGCAGCCAAGGGGAAACAACTTGTCAGTATCTACCTTGTCAAGCCCCTTCAAAATCTTGTATGTTTCAATGAGATCACCTCTCATTCTTCTAAACTCCAGAGTATTGGTCCAACTTACTCAGCCTCTCATTACAGAACAACCCCCTCACCCCAGGAACCAATCTAGTGAACCTTCAATGTATCGCCTCCAAGGCAAGTACATCCTTCCTCAGATATGGCGACCCAAACTGTGCACAGTATTACAGGTATGGTCTCACCAAAGCCCTATACAATTGTAGCAAGACTTCCTTGTTCTTGCACTCAAGTCCCCTTGCAATAATGGCCAACATGCTATTTGTCTTCCTAAATGCCTGCTGTACCTGTATGCTAGCTTTCTGTGTTCCTTGTACGAGTACACCAAAGTCCCTCTGAACATTTAAAAGTTTCACATCTTTCAAAAAAAATTATTTTCTATTTGCTACCAAAGTGAATAACCACACACTTCCCCACATTATACTCCATCTGCCACCTGATTGCCCACTCACTTAACCTGTCTAAATCTCTTTGGAGCCTCTTTGCCTCCTCCTCACAGATTACATTTCCATCAAGCTTTGTATAGTCAGCAAATCTGAATACATTATCAGTCTCTTCGTTAACCCATTAATACAGATTGTAAATCGCTGAGGCCCCAGCACTGATCCTTGCACACTCCACTGTCTGCCAACTTGAAAACGCCCCGTTTATGCCGACTCGCTGCTTCCTGTCTGTTAATCAATCCTTCATCCATATTAATATATTACCCGCAACTCCATTAATCCTTACCTTGCGAATTAACCTTTGACGTGCCACCTTATCAAATGCCTTTTGGAAATCCAAGTATATTACATCTACTGGTTCCCCTTTATCTACCCTACTAGTTACATCCTCAACACTCCAGTTGAGGCCAGACCAGTGTTTTATACAACTTCAATATAACTTCCTTGCTTTTGTACTCTATGCCCCTATTAACAGGGGGGTGGTGGCGTAGTGGTATTGTCATTGGACTAGTAACCCAGAGACCCAGGGTATTGCTCTGGGGACATGGGTTCAAATCCCACCACAGCAGAAGGTGGAATTTGAATTTAATTAATATATCTGGAATTAAAAGCTAGTCTAATGATGGCCATGAAACCATTGCCGATTGTTGTAAAAACCCATCTGGTTCACAAATGTCCTTTAGGGAAGGAAATCTGCTGTCCTTACCTGGTCTGGCCAACATGTGACTCCAGACCCACAGCAATGTGGTTAACTCTTACATGCCCTCTGAAATGGCCTAGCAAGCCACTCAGTTGTATCTAACTGCTACAAAGTCAATAAAGAGGAATGAAATCGGACGGACCACCCGGCATCGACGCAGGCACCGGAAACGACAACGGCAAACCCAGCCCTGTCGACCCTGCAAAGTCCTCCTTACTAACATCTGGGGACTTGTGCCAAAGTTGGGAGAGCAACAGCCTGACATAGTCATACTCTCGGAATCATACCTTACAGCCAATGTCCCAGACACTGCAATCACTATCCCCGGGTACGTCCTGTCCCACCGGCAGGACTGACCCAGCAGAGGTGGTGGCACAGTGGTATACAGTAGGGAGGGAGCTGCCCTGGGAGTCCTCAACATCGACTCCGGACCCCATGAAGTCTCATGGCATCAGGTCAAATATGGGCAAGGTAACCTCCTACTGATTACCACCTACCGCCCTCCCTCAGCTGATGACTCAGTACTCCACCATATTGAACACCACTTGGAGGAAGCACTGAGGGTGGCAAGGGGACAAAATGTACTCTGGTTGGGGGACCAAGAGTGGCTCGGTAGCACCACTACTGACCGAGTTGGCAGAGTCCTAAAGGACATAGCTGCTAGACTGGGTCTGCGGCAGGTGGTGGGGGAACCAACACGAGGGAAAATAATACTTGACCTTGTCCTCACCAATCTGCCTGCTGCAGATGCTTCTGTCCATGACTGTATTGGTAGGAGTGACCACCGCTCAGTCCTTGTGGAGATGAAGTCCCACCTTCACACTGAGGATACCATCCATCGTGTTGTGTGGCACTATCACCATGCTAAATGCAATAGATTTCGAAAAGATCTAGCAATGCAAAACTGGGCATCCATGAGGCGCTGTGGGCCATCAGCAGCAGCAGAATTGTACTCAACCACAATCTGTAACCTCATGGCCCAGCATATCCCCCACTCTACCGTTGCCATCAAGCCAGAAGACCAACCCTCGTTCAATGAAGAGTGCAGGAGGGCATGCCAGGAGCAGCACCAGGCATACCTCAAAATGAGATGTCAACCTGATGAAGCTACAACACAGGAGTATCTGCATGCCAAACTGCGTAAGCAGCATGCGATAGACAAGAGCTAAGCGATCCCATAACCAACGGATCAGATCTAAGCTCTGCAGTACTGCCACATCCAGCCGTGAATGGTGGTAGACAGGTAAACAACAAACAGGAGGAGGTGGCTCCACAAATATCCCCATCCTCAAATGATAGGGGAGCCCAGCACATCAGTGCGAAAGATAAGGTTGAAGCATTTGCAACAATCTTCAGCCAGAAGTGCCGATTTGATGACCCATCTCGGCCTCCTCCTGAAGTCCCCAGCATCACAGATGCCAGACATCAGCCAATTCGATTCACTCCGCGTGATATCAAGAACTGACTGAAGGCACTGGATACTGCAAAAGCTATGGGCCCTGACAATATTCCCGCAATAGTACTGAAGACCGGTCCTGCAGAACTTGCCGCGCCCCTAGCCAAGCTGTTCCAGTACAACTACAACACTGGCATCTATCCTGCAATGTGGAAAATTGCCCAGATATGTCTTGTACACAAAAAGCAGGACAAACCCAACCCGACCAATTACTGACCCATCAGTCTACTCTCAATCATCAGTAAAGTGATGGAAGGTGACTTCAACAGTGCTATCAAACGGAACTTGCTTAGCAATAACCTGCTCAGTGACACTCAGTTTGGGTTCCGCCAGGGCCACACAGCTCCTGACCTCATTACAGCCTTGGTTCAAACATGGACAAATGAGCTGAACTCAAGAGGTGAGGGGAGATCAAAGCAGCATTTGACCGAGTATGGCATCAAGGAGCCAGAGCAAAACTGAGGTCAATGGGAAATCAGGGGGAAAACCCTCCGCTGGCTGGAGTCATACCTAGCGCAAAGCAAGATGGTTGTGGTTGTTGGAGGGCAATCATCTGAGCTCCAGGACATCACTGCAGGAGTTCCTCAGGGTAGTGTCCTAGGCCCAACCATCTTCAGCTGCTTCATAAATGACCTTCCTTCAATCATAAGGTCAGAAGTGGGGATGTTCGCTGATGATTGCACAACGTTCAGCACCATACGTGACTCCTCAGATACTGAAGCAGTCAGTGTAGAAATGCAGCAAGACCTGGACAATATCCAGGCTTGGGCTGATAAGTGGCAAGTAACATTCGCGCCACACAAGTGCCAGGCAATGACTATCTCCAACAAGAGAGAGTCTAACCATCTCCCCTTGACATTCAACAGCCTTACCATCGCTGAATCCCCCACTATCATCCCAGGGGCTACCATTGACCAGAAACTGAACTGGAGTAGCCATATAAATACCGTGGCTACAAGAGCAGGTCAGAGGCTAGGAATCCTGAGGCGAGTAACTCACCTCCTGACTCCCCAAAGCCTGTCCACCATCTGCAAGGCACAAGTCAGGAGTGTGATGGAATACTCTCCACTTGCCTGGATGGGTGCAGCTCCAACAACACTCCAGAAGCTCGACACCATCCAGGACAAAGAAGCCCACTTGATTGGCACCCCGTCCACAAACGTTCACTCCCTCCACCAAAAACGTACAGAGGCAGCAGTGTGTACCATCTACAAGATGCACTGCAGCAATGCACCATGGCTCCTTAGACAGCACCTTCCAAACCCACAACCTCTACCAACTAGAAGGACAAGGGCAGCAAATACATGGGAACACCACCACCTGCAAGTTCCCCTCCAAGTCACACACCATCTTGACTTGGAACTGTATCGCCGTTCCTTCACTGTCGCTGGGTCAAAATCCTGGATCTCCCTTCCTAACAGCACTGTGGGTGTACCTACCCCAAATGGACTGCAGCGGTTCAAGAAGGCAGCTCACCATCACCTTCTCAAGGGCAATTAGGGATGGGCAATAAATGCTAGCCTGGCAGTGTCGCCCACATCCCATGAATGAATAAAAAAAAAAATTTATAAAGTCCAAGATGATGTATGCTTCATTAACTGTGCTCTCAACCTGTCCTGCCGCCTTCAACGATATATGCACATATACACCCAGGTCCCTGTGCTCCTGCACCACCTTTAGAATTGTACCATTTTATATTGCCTCTCCTCCTCCTTCCCATCAAAATGAATCAATCCACACTTCTTTGCAATAAATGGCATCTGCCACTTGTTCTCCCATTCCACCAACCTGTATGTCCTTTGGAAGTTCTACACTATCCTCCTCACTGATCACAATGCTTCCAAGTTTCATATTATCTGCAGATTTTGAAATTGTGTCCTGCGCACCAAGACCTAGGCCATTAAGTAGTTTCCCGCTCGTCCTGTAGAGTAGATCTTCTCTGGCAGGGAGCTTCATGGAAATGAGGTGGAGTGTTGCGGCGAGGAAGATGGAAAAGAGCATTGATGCGATGACACAGCCTTGCTTGATCCCAGTTTGCACTCTGATTGGATCAATGGCAGATCCATTAGCAAGGATTACAGCTTGCATGTCGGTATGCAGCAGGCGGAGGACAATGATGAATTTCTCCAGGCAGCCAAATTTGAGGAGGATGCTCCATAATCCCTCCTTGTTGATAGAGTCGAAGGCCTTTGTGAGGTCAAAGGAGGCCATGTATAAAGGTTGGGGCTGCTGTCTACATTTTTCTTGGAGCTGTCTGAAGATCATGTCCACTGTGCTTCTTGGACGGAATCTGCATCATGATTCCTATTTAACCTACGTCACCTCCAGTCCCGAACCAAGGTGACCCCAACGTCGGTCATCGAGCTGCAGTACGATGATGCTTGCGTATGCACACACACTGACGCCAAGCCTCAAACCCTCGTTGATGCATTTACGGAGGCATATGAAAGAATGGGTCTTGAGCTAAACATCTGGAAGACCAAAGGTCCTCTACCAGCCTGCTCCTGCAGCACAACACTGCCCCCTGACTATCAAGATCCATGCTGAACTATTGGACAATGTGGATCACTTCTCATATCTTGGGAGCCTCCTCTCAGCAAGGGCAGACATCGACGATGAAACTCAGCATTGCCTCCAATGTGCCAGCGCCGCCTTCGGTCGGCTGAGAAGAGTGTTTGACGACAAAGACCTCAAATCTAGTACCAAGCTCGTGGTCTACAGGGCTCCATTGTTACCTGCCCTCCTGCGTGTCAGAAACCTGGATACTGTACAACAGACATCTCAAAACCCTGGAGAGATATCACCAGTGGTGCCTCCGCAAATTCAGTGGCAGGACAAGCGCTCCAATATCAGTGTCCTCTCTCAGGTCAACACCCCTAGTATCAAGACACTGGTCATGGCTAGTCAGTTATGTGGGGCGGGCCACATCGCCCGCATGCCTGACACAAGCTTTCTGCTCTGAGCCGTGTCACGGCAAGAGGTTACCATAAGGGCAGAGGAAACGCTACAAGGATGTCCTTAAAGCCTCCCTGAAAAAAATGCAACATCTCCACTGACGTGTGGGAATCGGCTGCCTGAGACCACCCAAAATGGAGAAGGAGCATCCACAAAGGTGCCAGACAGTTCGAACAACATCGACATGTCCAGGAAGTGACCAAGCGCAAACAGTGGAAGGAGCGTTCAGAAATTCGAGCATCCCCATCCACTCACCTTATCAAACACCACCTGCCCCACCTGTGGCAGAGTGTGTGGATCCAGAATTGGACTATTCAGTCACCTATGGACCCACAACCCTGGAGTGGAAGAAAGTTATCCTCGTTCCCGAGGGACTGCCTAAGAGAGAAGAGAGAGGTCATTAACATATCAGGAAGGTCAAGTGTCCCAACACCAAACCCCAGGGAGCTCCACTACAAACCTTCCTCAGGTCTGAAAAACATCCATTAACCGCTACTCTGTTTCCCGTCACTCAGCCAATTTCGTATCAGTGTTGTTACTGTCCCTTTAATTCCATGAGCTATAACTTTGCTCACAAGTCTGTATGCCGCACCCCTATGCCCAGGTATGTCCTGTACACAAAAATGACAAATCCAACCCGGCCAATTACTGCCCCATCAGTCTACTCTCATCAGTAAAGTAATGGAAAGTGTCACCAACAGTGCTATTAAGCGGCACTTGCTCAGCAATAACCTGCTCAGTGATGTTCAATTTGGGTTTCTACAAAGCCACTCAGCTCCTGACCTCATTACAGCCTTGGTCAAACATGGACAAAAGGGCTGAACTCCAGAGGGGAGGTGAGAGTGACTGCCCTTGACATCAAGGCAGCATTTGACCGAGTATGGTATCAAGGAACCCTGGCAAAACTGGAGTCAGTGGGAATCAGGGAGAAAAACTCCCCGCTGGTTGGAGTCGTATCTAGTGCAAAAGATGATTGTGGTCGTCAGAGGCCAATTATCTCAGCTCCAGGACATCACTGCAGGAGTTCCTCAGGGTAGTGTCCTAGGCCCAACCATCTTCGGCTGCTTCATCAATGACCTTCCTTCAATCATAAGGTCAGAAGTGGGGATGTTCGCTGATGACTGCACAATGCTCAGCACAATTTGCGACTCCTCAGATACTGAAGCAGTCCGTGTAGAAATACAGCAAGACCTGGACAATATCCAGGCTTGGGCTGATAAGTGGCAAGTAACATTCGTGCCACACAAGTGCCAGGCAATGACAATCTCACACAAGAGAAAATCTAACCATCTCCCCTTGACATTCAACGGCATTACGATCGCTGAATCCCCCACTAACATCCTGGGGGGGGGTTACCATTGACCAGAAACTAAACTGGAATAACCATATCCATACTGTGGCTACAAGAGCAGGTCAGAGGCTGCAGCGAGTAACTCACCTCCTGACTCCCCAAAGCCTGTCCTGTGCAAGGCACAAGTCAGGAGTGTGATGGAATACTCTCCACTTGCCTGGATGCAGCTTCAACAACACTCAAGAAACTCGACACCATCCAGGACAAAGCAGCCCGCTTGATTGGCACCCCATCCACAAAAACTCACTCCCTCCACCACCGACGCACAGTGGCAGCAGTGTGTATCATCTACAAGATGCACTGCAGCAATGCACCAAGGTTCCCTAGACAGCACCTTCCAAACCCACAACCTCTACCACCTAGAAAGACAAGGGCAGCAGATGCATGGGAACACCACCACCTTCAAGTTCCCCTCCAAGCCACACACCATCCTGACTTGGAACTATATCGCCGTTCCTTCACTGTCGCTGGGTCAAAATGTTGGAACTCCCTCCCTAACAGCATTGTGGGTGCACCTACCCAACATAAACTGCAGCGGTTCAAGGCGGCGGCTCACCACCATCTTCTCAAGGGTAATTAGGGCTGGGCAATAAATGCTGTCCCAGCCAGCAATGCCCACATCCCATGAATGAAGAAAAAAAAATCGAGTGCGTATGAACCATCTATGATGGACTGAAAGTTGCGCTTTGAAAATCAACTGTACTTCATGGGTCATGAGCACAACACTGAGTATTAACGGACACTGTTGCTGCTTTCAGGACAATTTCCCAACAATTCAGCTGTTCTCAGAAACCCTTTGAAGTTGTTGCCTGCATCAAGCAGAGTACCCAAAGCTGTTAAATACAGGAAGACATCTCAAGCACAAATCAGAGTCAAGTCACCTTAAATAATTGGCAAAGATGTTAAAATCTGACCAGTGAATATCAGCTGATGCCAACCATCGAGTCCACTGCTGAGACTTCAATCAAAGCAATGACATGTTCTCATTTGAGAGGTGAATCTGTATAAGTCACATTCCCTAAGCTTAGCAGCAATTATGAAATAATGGAAAAAAGGGTATGATCACACTAATTAAAAAGTATATGCAAAAATCTATAAAATATTGAAGTTGTTAGCTGCTTTTTGGTGTGCAAATCCACATTGCTAAGGAGGTCACATGGTTCTGAGATATTAACTGTCACAAAGCAAGTGATCTATAATTTTGCCACTTGGATGACTACCAATGTAATTCTACAGAGAGGTGGGACAAATAATGAGAAAAATAGTTTAACATTGAAACAATTTCCCTTCAGTAAAGTCTCCATTAAAAGGCATAAAGTTAGTGACCCTGTAAGTTAGAAACATACTATTTTAATTGAAGTAGTAACAAGGAGGATTGATGAGGGTAATGCAGTTGATGTGGTCGACATGGATTTTAACAAGGCTTTTGACAAGGTCCAACATGGCAGTCTGGTTAAAAAAAATAAAATTCTATGGGATTCAGCAGAACATAGCAAGCTGGATACAAAATTGGTTCAGTGGCAAGAAACAAAGGGTAATTGTTGAGGCTGTTTTTGCAACTTGACGGCCATTGCCAGTGGTGTTCCACAGGGCTCAGTACCAGGTCCCCTGCTTTTTGTGGTATATATTAATAATTTGGACGTGAACTTAGGGGGCATGATCAAGAAGTTCGCAGACGAGAGTTGGCTGTGTGGTTGATAGCAAGGAGGATAGCTGTAGACTGCAGGAAATCAATAGACTGGTCAGGTGAGCAGAAAAGTGGCAAATGGAATTCAACTTGGAAAAGTGTGAGGTGATGCATTTGGGGAGGTCAAACAAGGAAAAGGAATACACGATTAATGGGAAAATACTGAGAGGTGTAGAGGAAATGAGGGACCTTGGAGTGAATGTCCACAGATCCCTGAAGATAGCAGGATAGGTCGATAAGGCGGTTAAGAAGTCATATAGAATCTTTTCCTCTATTAGCCTAGGTATAGAATATAAGAACAGGGAAGTTGCTGGAACTGAATAAATCATTAGTTAGACCACAACTTGGGTAGTGTGTGCAGTTCTGGTCACCTCATTACAGAAAGGATGTAACTGCACTGGAAAGGGTACAGATGAGATTTATGAGGATGTTGGCAGGCCTGGAAAAATGCAGCTATGAGCAAAGATCGGATAGGCTGGAATTGTTCTCCTTGGAACAGAGGAGGCTGAGGGAAGATTTGATTGAGATGTAGAAAATTGTGAGGGGCCTGGATACAGCAGATAGGAAGAGCCTATTTACCTTTGCAGAGAGGTCAGTGACTAGGGAGCACAGATTTAAAGTGATTAGTAGAGAGATTAGAGGGGAGATGAGGAAAAGCTTTTTCATCCAGAGGGTGCAGGGGACTGGAACTCACGGCCTGTAAGGGTAGTAGAGGCAGAAACCCTCCACTCATTTAAAAGGTTTCTGGATATGCACCTGAAGAGTCGTAACCTGCAGGGCTACGGACCAAATGCTGGAAAGTGGTATTAGGCGGAGCGGCTCGTTTTGCGGCTGGCGCAGATACGGTGGGCCAAGTGGCCTCTTTGAGCCATAGAATTTCTCTAACTCTATGTAGGACACAGCAAATACTGTCACCACATGGGAGTGAACAAAAATACACAATTTAATTACTCCAGTTACTTACAGGTTTCCATAAATATTTACAGTAATTTCTTACAAATAAAACACTTGTACATTTCTGATACAACATAACTGGACTACCTGATTATAGTATCCATACCTGTGCACTAGCTGTGATATCTTCCCGTTGTTGTCCAGTCACTGAATTCAGTGTATCACTCGGGTTCTTTTCACAAGGATCATATAGGCCAGGACCACCTAAAAACAGTTAAGAAAATTGGCATCTTTCTAGAATTTTAGGACTATTCCCAAATATTCTCTGCAGCTTCATCACTTCATAGGATAGGCATTATTTAGTGGCATTTACAAAACTGAATCAAAACTAGTTCAATGTTAAACAACAAGCACAGGTATGGCAGAAATTAATAAAAGATACTACGCCCTATTAAAAAGTTATGTTCGAGATTAAATGAGTAAACTACAGCACTTGGTGTAACATACCACATAAGGCAGCTTTTAGCCCCCATGTAGGATAATTTGGTATTAACTGCAGATTTTCACTCACCCCTGAAAAATTGACTTAAGCATGCCTGAATGTTTAATTTAATGATCACATTTCCCAAGTTTAGTATCAATGGTGAAATAATGAAAGGCGGCCACATGGGAGATGATGGAAACAGATATTGTTGATTCATTTAATTGCAAATTAAATAAATTTTTCCCAGAATATGAGATACAGCAAATGGATAATATGAGACATCAAATACACTAAGTGCAGCATGCTTGGGGAGGAATGGGTGGCTTTGGACCTATGATTCCAAGAGCTCTCCACCACTGAGAGATATTTCTCACCTTAGTGAGGAGTTTAGAAGAATGAGAGGCGATCTAATTGAGACATACAAGATTCTGAAAAAGCTTGATAGGGTAGAAGCTGAGAGATTGTTTCCACTGGTCGGGGAATCTAGAACGCTGGGACAGAGTCTCAGGATAAGGGACCAATCATTTAGGACTAAGATGAGGAGAAATTACTTCACTCAAAGGGTTGTGAATCTTTGCAATTCTCTATCCCAGAGGTTTGTAGATGCTCCATCATTGAATACATTTAAGGCTGGGATAGATAGATTTTTGGTTTCGCAGGAAAACAAGGGATATTGGGGAGCGGGCAAGAAAGTGGAATTGAAGCCATGATCGTATTCAATGGCAGAGCAGGCTCGATGGGACATATGGTCTACTTCTGTTCCTATTTCTTGTGTTCATATGTCTGGGTTTGTTGTAGACTAATTGATAAGGGATTGATTGCCATGATTATGCAACAATTATTATTGTTGTATCATATGACTATCAGGGTGGTAGAAGACAAACTAGATGTACCTTGGGTCTTTATGTCTAGCAATTTCTATATTTCTAGAAACCCCAAAGGCAGAGAGAAGATTGAGCCAGTTACTGTAAGCTGGATTTAAATCGGAGTTCCATGAAAACATTCAACCTCTAAGATTTTTTGAGTGATGAAGACTTATGAAAAATGTACATAGTTGCATTTGGCCATATGGTCAGGATATGAAACTCATCTTGTTCGTTTCCGTATTATGATACATCTTCCCACTCTCCCTTAGTAAACAACCCCTACCTCCAGGTACTTCTAAAAGGTTTGTAAAATGTCAGAGTTAAATGTTAATGATTTAAATGTATTTACTCAAAAGGCGTTGGAAATATAGAATGTTATGCCACAGGAAGTGGTTGAGGCTGAAACCATTACAGCTTGTAAAGAAAAGATAAGTATATGCTGATGAAGATTGAGGACTTAGGGAGAGGGCAGGGTAGTTGCATTAGGAGTTGGCAGGGATATGAGCCGAATGACTTTGTTTATCTAATATCTATCGAATTACCTAAAAACTTGAGTATTTGGGATTGTTTTCCAAGAAAACCAAACCTTAGACAATGGAACCAAACAGAACTCACCTGGTAAGAGTATTCCAGAAGAGACACATTCAAAAACTCTCCTCATGGCATCACCGGGACTAAGTGGTCCAGAAGCACTGCTGATTACTTTTTCCACCAGCAGCTCCATGGCCTATGTAAATTGCACAAGGATTAAGAGAGAATAGCATAAAACAACTAGCTCAGATTGGGCTACTCACATAAAAGAGCATCTCAGAGTATTTTATAAACAGGAAGGTGGGAGGAGTAGAGAAAGAGTTTTAAAGAGAGGATCTGAAGAGAAAGTTCCATAAGAACAGCCTCAGATTACATGGAGGAGAAATCAGAAGAATGGAGGGTGCAGGTTGGGGGCATACAGCTAGAGAAGGTTTCTCAATAGGATAAGAGCGAGATCCATGGAGGGATCTTCAAATAACAATCAGCCTTTTAAAGGCAATTCGCTAGGGCACAGTAACAGGTGTATGGCACTTGTACAGGAAAGGACAGACCACAGATTAAATGGAAGTGGTAAAGTCATTAGGAAGATCAATGAGAAGAGAATTTGATATTCGAGATACCAGAGGAATGGTTAAAAGTTTCAACAGCATCATAGGTGGCAGTCGAGGAGAATACACTCCTAGTCTGCCACCCATGATGCTGTTGACGGGCCCACCTTTTTATTTTTAGTTATTTTTTCTTTGTTTATTTTCGTTTGTTGCATCATTTTTTTTTTACCATGTGCCTGCCTGTTTTTTTTCATGTTTGTGCTTTGGGCCAGGGCTCTTCACTTTTCTGTCAAATAACACCCTCTCTGCACTAACGCTTTGTCTTTCAGCACACCATTAACATACCATTTGCCTTTGCCCCATGACCTTCTGGTCAGTTATTCTGTGACCCTGTCCTATCAACAGCTTCCCTTTTGTTATCTCTTGCCCCACCCCTGCTTTATTTGCTTAAAACCTATTACCTTTCTAACCTTGATCAGTTCTGATGAAAGGTCACTAATCTGAAACGTTAATTCCTCTTCTCTCTCCACAGATGCTGCCAGACCTGCTGAGTATTTCCAGCATTTCTTGTTTTTATTTCAGATTTCCAGCATCTGCAGTATTTTGCTTTCATTATAGGAGGATACACTCTTTTCACAATTCAAAGTCACACTCAACTGAGAATACCATTTCACAACATTCCAAGTTGTCTAGAGTTAAGGGAGAGAAACAACCTGCCCACCCTGCTCCCCCCACTTCTTCAGGGTCCCATTTCAAAATAACTGGTTAGGTGACCCTGTTCCTGACCTCTGCCATCAAGTTGGACGTTGGAAGGCACATTTGAACAACAACCTTTCAGATCCCTCTGCTCTGCAAGCGGAAAAGCAAAATCTTTCCACAAAGTATGCAGCTTGTTTTGTCATCCTGAACAAAACGAATTCTGACTACATCTGAGTAAGGCTGAAGAAGTTTAACACTGCATCTCAGTAGTTTATAAAGATCAGCTCATTCAATATTCTATTGTCAATATTTGAAAAGCACATCTGCATAAGTATGAAGATGCTTTTAAGCTACAAAGAAACTTTTAGCTTAATTAGGTCATATTTAGATTTACAAAAACGTTACAACTTCCACCTAAGTATTCATATATTAGGATAACCGATCATGACATCAAAGGAGTAATGCGACCAGGTTGTTTTTGACAAGTATTTTATGATCTACTTTTATTGCTACTACACAAATGGATGTCAGGCACAGTTGTCAAATCGTTTTTCTGCATCTAACTCAGCAAATGGTAGTCGTACTCACCCAGCTTGGCAATGCTCCCCAGGTTGGTACACGCTGACAGAGATCACGAAGGATGCGAATAATAATCACACAAGATTGCAAACCATTGGCTCTAGCCTAGAGCAGAAACAAAAATCTAAGTCATGTGGTCGTCAACAAGTCTCAAGGCTAGAGACTAGATAATGGGAAAAACACTGCTACTTTGAAACAAAAGCTTGTAAAGATGGTGGATTAATTGAAAAACATATCCAGCACTTTACTCATAAGCCATCTGTCTACAGCAGCATTTTTCTATTCTGTGGAAGAAATGGGGGTCAAAGTACACAGCAGAAACAGGAAGAAGCTGGCCTAGCTCATCTTCCTGGCCTCTTGAGAACTTCTTGTCCCTCACGTTCTTCCTTTGTTGTATATTAAAAACACAGAATTTATACTGAAAAGTCCAAAATTGCACAAAGTTAAATTAAAAGGGTCAATATAAATCACGGAACACAGAGTAGGCTGCCTTTTCTTACTGCGTGTTTGCCACACTGCAAAGTCACAGTAAGTTATGGCAACTTCTCAGTCTCCCACTCCCAAGACACAAACATTAAATTTCAAAATAAAATTATAAATGGAGCAGGTGAAGAAAAGTTTACAAAAGCTAAGCATAAAGCATTACAAATTCCCTTTTAAAAGCAGATTAAAACTGCAGCCTTATGGAACAATTACATCAACACAATACGGATAAAGTGCAGACATTATGTAAAGCGACATAAGAATGCCTCATGCTACAGTCAATGACCAGAAAAAAAGTTAATGCACAATTTCAAAGTTTTAAACAATGAAAAATGAAATATAATACTGAAAAAAGTATTAAAAATATTTTCCTGGTCACTTTTAGGCAAAGGCACAATCAATGTAGGCAGCCTTGGGAATATTAGGTTTACTATGTAATAGCTCATTTTCATGGAAAAGTCAAACTCAATTATCTCTCATAAGGCTACAAGAAGAAAGTAAAATTATGTTCCGAACCTGGAACCACTTAGCGTGGCGTAGAGCAGCCAGAGCGTCAAGGCATTTTTGCCTGTCCAAGACGTCCGGTGGATCTTTCACCATAACCGAGGTTACATCTAAAATGGATCGAATTGGCAAAGTGCAGTGAGGAATGGGTGTTTGACCAGGTAGGCATGTCATTTCAGAAACATAGCCATACTGCCACACATACTACTCAAAACTGATATTTCATTTCATGAAGGAATTATCAATACATTTTTGAAGCATCCAATAAATTCCAATTAAATGCATTATTATACTTGAGTTTGTTGGCATCTCAAGTAACTCAACGAGCAATGAAGTGTTTTTTTTTTAAAAAAGACACATTTAAGAATGCCCATTACAACCATACAAATAAAGACCATGCTTCAAATATTAGCCTTCCCTAAAGTACAAAGGAGGACTAGTAGCCACACTTCACCAGCCAATTCAGAACATATAATAGAAGGGCCTCCAGAAATCCATGTCGAGAATTAAAATGGAAGAATCTTGTAAACTTGAAACGGTCAATTGACAGGTGCATACTTTAATTAGTTCACGAGTATTTCATCTTTACTGCTTTGCTAAAAAGAATTTACTTTAAGGCCACTGTACATAAAAGGTTAAAATTTCACCTCAACTGGAGTTTCTGTTCAATGCCAGTTACCATATATTACAACAATCATGCAGTACATGGTGAAGTATAAAAATTACTAGATAACATGAAACATTTCAAAACAAAAATCCCAACGTGAAAAAAATGTTTTACTATCGGCCTCATCAGTTCCCTTAGATTTACACTTTATAACAGTTCCTCAAAATTCAGAGAAAAGTAAAGGATAAACATCAGGGAAGTTTTAAACTACAGTTGACCAATATAGCTGAGATAAAGGTATGAACTGCCATTACTGGATATAATGCAGAGGAATCCCCATATTAAACCTCGAATGTTATAACACTGGCATTGAAAGAGAACAACCTACCAAGCCAGCATGATTTATTTTCCAAACTAATTATCTTTATGATTTATGGCCTCAGAATCAAAAAGCGGTTTCAACTGTAGGATGTACCAAGTTTTTTTTGCCAGCTGATTTGGCAATTAGATTGAGCGTCCTCAGACTTTAATTTGCCGTCTGTTTTAGTTTAAGTAGTATACTCAGTAGAGCTATAAAGTCATCAGTGGAGTCCGTTAGCCTTCTTGGTAACTTGCATAGCAAACAACTTATGTGACATCATTCATCACATTTAAGTGTGCATTACTTGAATTACTAACAAAAGTGCTAATTTCCAAAGTTAGCACTTTAGAATTGGGTGATGGAGTGACTGTGTTAAGATTTAATTTTGTATGCATTATCGTAGAAAAAAATACATCTGGCAAATAATTCACTCATTAGGCAAACAATTTAAACAAAAATCGTTAATGAATATATTGAAAATCTGGACCAGGAATTAAGGACTCTTGAAGCCCATAGAGGTAGATTATAGTAGTTTTATGCTAGCCTGAGGGGAATTTGGCCCTTGGTTCGAAAGAAATGAAAGGACAGTGATTTTATCCCAATATTATCCATGTGCTTTATAGCTATGTTTTATGTGCAAACTAGCATTATTTTTTGATCTACTTAGTTTACTGGCAGTTAATTTTTTTCGTGATACTGGGCAAGGAGAGGGAAGTAGTACTCCCAGTTGCAGATGTTACAATCCAGTATTTGGAAGCAGCAGGACTGAAATTTTACTGGTGGGAATAATTGATGATCACTGGACTTCTTTAAAAAAAAATATGAATTTTTGTGGCCCTGCTAAAGTTTCATAGAAACAATTATCACTTTTATTTCAGCAGCGTCAAACTAGGTCAAAGAAAGCAGGAAAGGAAATGGAATTCTGCAAGAAACACTTGAGATAGACCGATACCACATATCTGGCAGTATACGTAATGCTGGCATAACATACCAGACATTTCCTTAAAAACAAACCTCCCAGAGTAATTTGGATACTTTTAGTTTGGAAACTACACAATTATAGAAATTGAATTCTTAAATTAGGACTTCAATTAAATGCAATTTTGTTGAAAAGGGCATTGTGAAAGCAATTTACTTCATTTTGAAGAAAGCAAAAATATCTGATACCAACACTAAGTGGCATTGTTCGATCTCTAGATACATTTGATATATAAGCAAGGCTGGAGTGGCCCCAGTCCATCCAACAACTGTGTGGCAGGTGTGGCTAAGCTCTTACAAAAACCTTGGTCAAAAATCCTTCCGATGACGTGGCAGCAGCCCCTGAGAGGATTCGATTCTTGCTGTTGATGCTAGAAGGCTTTGGACTGAATCCATGAGCTATGGATAGATAAAAACAACCATCTTGCTGGAAATCTACATCCCAACAAAGGTCACAAGTAAGTTATTGCAGAGTCAACACCAGCAAAACACGCAGACTCAAACTGGCGGCAGGCTAACAATTAAGGGATTTTTTTTCATTACACCCCTGTCCCTCATCCATCAGAGATTCCTCTCACAAAGCCTTCAATTAGTAGTAGTAGTTTAGTAACTCCCCCAAGGATATTCTGAAAGCCTAAAATGAAATCTGGCATTTTACATCACCAGGGCTCTAAAATTCGATAAAACTCAAGAATCTTGTGCTGTTCCTCAAGTTAGAAGTTAAAGACATTTTGCAATTAAATCGCTTAAAAGTGTTTTTACTTATACAAGACATATTACTTTGGTGCCTGGGTTTTAGCTTTTGCTCCAAATTAAGTATTTTTGAAAGGTGCATCCATTACTGTTAAAGCTTTAGCTTATATTTTTCAAGAGAAAAAAAATCAGCTTTAGTTACATGTGTCAGCAACTCTAATCATTATCTGTTGGAACATCGTATTATTTTTAAGAGCTAATAAGCATTCCACCGGCCATTTACCAGTTATTCCACACCTTAGTTTTAATTTTGTAGGATATAAAGTGTCTGTGACATTTACTAAGAATTTCCAGACAACAAATCTGAATTTAAGAGCCCTGTTCTGTTGTAAGGAATATCAAAAATGTTTAAAAATATGAACACCAGCACACTTGGAAATTACATTACAAAAATATTCAAGAATACAGGGTTCAGCTTGCACTCAGGGGAGCTATATGTTGAATACCAAGGGACCTCAGAATAGCGAGTTCTACAACACTTTCCTTTGCTATCACACAGGCGACTTCACATTCTGCACACACTAACATGCTTTGAACTCCACTTTCTTTCAAGTCTCATATACTGAAAGTGTCATAGAGTAACTCCTAGGGCCCATTGGCATCTGAGGATAGCAGGAAGAAAACAGAAGAGAGAAGCAGACAAGTAAAGAATCTTAGACTTCCAACCTCCATCCCTCATGTTCTCCTCTCTAATGACCGGGGATGTAAGTGTGATGGTGACTTGCATTTTTGGTTCCGTATACGAAGCAAGAATTATGGCCGAGTCAGGTTCACAGCACTTCACTTCATATTTCTCAGGAGTGGTTACCTATAATTAGATATTTAAAAATTAACTAGCAAATGCTAACCTTCCATACAGTACAGCATTACAGAGCTTAAAACAGAAACAAAAAATGCAAGAAATACAGTCAACATCTGTAAAGAGAAAACACGTTAACGTTTTTCCTCCTTACATATGCTGAGAGATTTGCATATTCGTAGGAATTTTCTGTGACATTCCCAGCTTTTGTATATTTTCCATCATCTCTTTTTATAAAAGGAGAGAAAACAAGAGCTACCAAGCTTTTGTAGGAGTGGCACTTTCTAACGTTAGTTGAAAATTAGCACTTTTCTATACCCCATTCGGCAAAAATATCAGCCTATCTACAATGAAAGTCTATCAGTGTCATTTGCTGTGCTCGAGTTTGCTGCCAACAAGCCACAGCTGTCTGCCAATTTAATAGCAAAAAATTTGTTATTTATTAATCTAACCCAGTCCAGGTGCTTCAAAGTTTAGGATTCAAAATTATGCTAAAGTATTTTTTTTTATAAAAGCATTGACCAATCAGATTTTTGTTTTGAGTAAAAGTACCATACCGCAAGCTGCTTTGGCAAGTTCTCCGCAATGCGATTTAGCAGTGTTCCAGTTGGTTTCTCTGCACAGAGCAGAACAAGGTTCACATTTTTGTCCCCACGTAGCAGCAACCCTTTGGCAAGCACACCAACTCGCATTACACCTTTCAAAGCTCTCTGGCTATCGTCTCTTCTGTAGCAGGTGTGGGTGGCAGAGAGAAAAAATGCAAATCAAGTCTCTGTACCTCATGCAGTCACGAGTAGCTTAGCAAAAGTAATATTGGAATTCAAGACTTAAGTGTTAAATGGTATTTTTCCTGGAGGTTATAATTTTTCCCCTTTATTCCTTCCTCCTCTCTCAAAATTTCTCTGTAGCAATTAACCTCCACCTTTTCCAGCAAAGCCTAGTATCTCTAAATAAAAATAAAAAAAGATTATTCACCCCCACCTTCTTGAGGAACCTTCTTGAGAGATGGACCATAAATTCTGGCCTTGCCAGCGACACCCATATCCCATGAATGAATTAAAAAATGTTTAGGGAACAGTTTAATATATCCAGGATTGCAGTAGAACTTTATTTACCCTTATTTATTACTTTATTTTCTGATTCAGAATTACTTGACAAACTTTTTTTTTTAAATTGTGACCACCTGGCTTTTCTGCAATTACTTTACCCTATGTGCTGTTTGATCTGATCACATGACAACTGATGTGCTCTATCAAAGCAAACTGCTCATACTGGAAGTGCAGGCAAAACCAACTTTTATTACAACAGACTTTGAAAATGAATGGTTTGCAATTAAATTCTACAGTAAATGGTGCAAGGCAGAACTTTTTTGCAGTGTTCGTTTGTGAGTCAAAAAGTTCAAGTTTTCATGAATCCACTGTATACAAATCTATTAATAATTCCAGTGTAAAGTGATTCACAACAAACTGAGTCAGATAGCTTTATAGGAACAAAGTTTCTGGTCACATCAGAAAATTTGTTTTTTTAGTTTTAGAGATACAGCACTGAAACAGGCCCTTCGGCCCACCGAGTCTGTGCCAACCATCAACCACCCATTTATGCTAATCCTACACTAATCCCATATTCCTACCACTTCCCCACCTATCCCTATATTTCCCTACCACCTAACTATACTAGGGGCAATTTATAATGGCCAATTTACCTATCACCTGCAAGTCTTTGGCGGTGGGAGGAAACCGGAGCACCCGGAGGAAACCCACGCAGACACAGGGAGAACTTGCAAACTCCACACAGGCAGTACCCAGAATTGAACCCGGGTCACTGGAGCTGTGAGGCTGCGGTGCTAACCACTGTGCCGCCCTTCTTGATCTACTGCAATCTATGTACTGTAGGTACTACCACAGTGCTGTTAAGTAGGAAGTTCCAGGACATTGATTCAGCAACAATGAAAGAACAGCACTTTGGTGCATTAAAAATTAAAACCCTTAATATTAGAGTAACAACTCAAAACAAATCTGGCAGCCAACTTTCTTTGTACATTATTTTATATTTGGAAAATACATCTACATTAGTGACTAGTGAACTAGGTATAAAAGTACAGTCTGCATACATAATTATTTAACTGGTCACAAAATCCTCATTGTCCAAAGAGATATGCAGACATCAGAACTGCAATTAGAGTGCCATACCTATCTTTGATTGCATCTTTTTTCTCATCCTCTTTGTTCTTTGGTTTATCTTGTTCAGTAATGCAGTCAGACACAAGTTTAAGAGCACGTTCAGTATGCGAGACTATCTTCTGGACTGCCTGCAGCTCCTCCTCTGTTGGATAGATAGCAGCATGCTTTGTCATAACGTAGCGATCATCTGATGAGTCTGGGCGTCTAGGAGGCTAAGCAGAGGTTGAAAGTTAGTGCCAAAATAATGCATTTCCTATGCTGCTTACTTCAGTCCGTTATATATATTCTAGGACAAACAAGGAAGGAAAGCTGCATGCAGCCAGATTTTACCAGCTCGTAATTAAAAAATATATTTTCAGGAAATTGCTCCCTCTGAAGCATCTAAACCACAATCTATCTTTACTAAAAGCAATTACTACAAGCCTTACTCCTGCAACTGTTAAATGAGTAAAAGGTACAAAAGTAACCGAAATTCCTTCATCTCAGTTTGAAAGTGCATGTGGAAGTGCAAAACGCGTATAAAAGTAGGAAGGGCATGTTTCAAATAGGATAAAATTTGGAGGAAGAGTCCCAAGCTCTTCATACAGATTAAGAAATCAGTACTTTCAATTCAGTAGAATCTAATTTCAGTCCTCAAAGTGAATGTTTTCTATCTAGGCTTATTTACTAAAGGAGCTTAAACTTCACAAAAAACATACCAGTGGCCCCTGTGGTGGCATCATTCCTGGTCGAACACCAAGTAGGCCTGGTGGATATCCATCAGCCATTCTGCGGCGGTCATCCCAGTAATGGTGTTCCTCTTCCATCCTCCTCCAGTAGATGTCTTCCTCGTACCGCCTGAAATGTACAAAAACCTTGCATTTCAGTCACCCTTCAAAAAAAAAAATTACAAAATCTATGGTTGACAATTCTCATCCCAAATGTTCCAACTATTTGGGAGAAGCAAATTTTGAGGATAACAAAAGTCAGTTAACATGCTTCATCATAACTTTGAGAGTAAGTGCGTTATGAAGGGCAATTGTTCTCAAACATGCCCATTTTCAGACATACTTCGGGAGGGAACAAAATACACGCAAAGTATTATTTTTAAAAATTCATCCTGGATTAAAACCATCCCCTAAACAGTTTAAAAAAAAAATTCATTCATTCATGGGGTGAGGGCATCAATGGCAATCCATTTATTGCGCATCCTAATTGCCCTAAAGGTGGCGCTGAGCCACCACAGTCTGTGAGATGAAGGTACACCCAGTGCTGCTGGGTAGAGTGTTTCAGAACATTCAGCGATGAAGGAACAGCGATATGTTTCCAAGTAAGGATGGTGTGCGACTTGGAGGGGAACTTGGAGATGGTGGTGGTGCCATGCACCTGCTACCCTTGTCCTTTAAGGTGGTAGAGGTCATGGATTTGAGAGGTGCTGTTGAAGAAGTGGTGACTTTCTGCAGTGCATCTTGTAGATGAGACACGCAGCAGCCAAGGTGCGCCAGTGGAGGAGGGCCTGAAAGTTTAAAGCAGTGGATTGAGTGTCAATTAAGCAGTTGCTTTATCTTGGGTGGTATCAAGCTTCTTCAGTGTTGTTGGGGCTGCACTCATCCCAGAGTCATCCACTGCACTCTTAACTTGTGCCTTGTAGATGGTGGAAAGGCTTTGGGGAGACAGGAGAGGAGTCTTACACAATAGAATACCCAGCCTCGAACCTGCTCTTGTAGCCACAGTATTTATATGGCCGGTCCAGTTAAATTTCTGGTCAATAGTGACCCCCAGGATGATGGGGAATTGTACAATGATAATGCTGTTGAATGTCAAGAGGTGGTGGTTTGATTCTCTCTTGGTGGAGATGGTCATTGTCTGGCACTTGTGTGGAGCAAAAGCTACTTGTCACTTATCAGCCCAAGCCTGAAAGTTGTCCAGGTCTTGCTGTATGCCAGCACAGACTGCTTCAGTATCTGAGGAGTCACGAATGGTACTGAACACTCTGCAAACATCAACGAGCATCTCCCCTTTTGACTTTATGGTGGAGGGAAGGTCATTGGTGAAGCAGCTGAAGATGGTTGGGGATACTGCCCTTGAGGGAATTCATGCAGTGATATTCTGAGGCTGAGATGAGTGCCGTCCTCCTACTACAACTACTACTACTACTACAACAATTTTTTTTGTGCTAGGCATGACTTCAGCCAGTGGAAAGTTTCCCCTGATTATTAACTTCAATTTTACTTGGGCTCTTTGATAACACACTCAGTTAAATGCTGCCTTGATGACAAGGCCAGTCACTCTCCCCTCACCATTGGGATTCACTTGTTTTGTCTCTGTTTGGACCAAGGCTGTAATGCAGTCTGGAGCCAAGTGTTCGTGGCAGATTTTCAAACTGAACATCGGTGACCCGGTTATTAGTGAGTAAGTGGTGCTTGATAACACTCTCGACAACACCTACCACCACTTTGCTAATGACTGAGTAGACTGATGGAGTGGTACTTGTTTGGATTGGATTTCATAAAATGATAGAAGCATAGAATGGCTATATTACAGGTGGTGGCAATTTGGCCATTAGTGTCCATTCCAGCTCTCTACAAGAGCAATTTAACTAGTCCCACTTTCACACCCTTTCCCCCACAGCCCTGCAAATTACCCTTTGAAAGCCACAACTGAATTTGCCTCAATTACATTCTAGATCCTAACCACTGTGTAAAAAAGGTTTTTCCACATGTCACCGTTGGTTCTTTTGTCAATCACCTTAAATAGGTGCTCTCTGGTTCCCGACCCTTCTGTCATTGGAACGGTTTCTGTCGATCTATTCTGTCCAGACCCCTCATGATTTTGAGCACCACTATCAAATCTCCTCTCAACCTTCTCTTCTCAAAGGAAAACAACCCCAGCTTCTCCAATCTACCTACATAACTGAAGTCCCTCTTCAGTCAGAAGTGCCAAGTGGATGATCCATCTCAGCCACCTCCCAAGGTCCCCAGGATCATAGATGCCAGTCTCCAGCCAATTCAATTCACTCCACATGGTATCAAGAAACAGCAAAGGATATGGGCCCTGAAAACATCCTGGCTGTAGTACTGAAGACGTGTGCCCCAGAACTAGCCATGCCCTTAGCTAAGCTGTTCCCGTACAGCTACACAGGCATCTACCCTGCAACGTGGAAAATTGCCCAGGTATGCCCTGCCCCAAAAAGGACAAATTGAATCCATGCAAATTACCACCCCAGTCTACTCTCAATCATCAAAGTGATGGAAGATGTTATTGACAGTGTTATCAAATGGCACTTAGTCAGCAATAACCTGCTCACTGATGCTCAGTTTATATTCTGCCATGAGCAATCGTCTCCAGACCTCATTACAGCCTTGGTCCAAACATGGACAAAAGAGCTGAATTCCAAAAGGTGAGGAGAGAATGAATGCCCTTGACATCAAGACAGTATTTGACCAAGTGTGCCATCAATGGAAATCGGGGGTGAAAATCTCCACTTGTTGGAGTCATACCTCGCACAAAGGAAGATGGTTGTGTTTACTGGAGGCCAATTATCTCAGTCCCAGGAATTCCTCAGAGCAGTGCCCTTAGTCCAACCATCTTCAGGTGTTTCATCAATAACCTTCCCTCCAACAAGGTCAGGAGTGGGGATGTTATCTGATGATTGTACAGTGTGTTACGACCAGGTGAGAAAGGGGTCTAGGGTTTCCTCCCAACCTTCACCTGGTCTTACCGTAAGAGTTTAATTTTTAACACACCGTTTTTTTACTCCCCTTAGTGAATCCTTGTTCACTAACTTCCAATTACAAGACAAAGAAACTAAGCAAACAGGTTTTCTTAAGTTTAAAGAAAAAAGGTTGAACTTTATTAAACTTAAACTCTAATTCAATTAACGCCTACGGATACGCGACGCGCCCATGCTAGCATGCATACGTGACACACACATTCAGACAGAGACAGAAAAGAGCAGATGAAATAAAGTGGAAAAGTTTGAGGCAACATCTGAAGATGGTTTTGGTTACTGTTCTTCGGGCTCGCTGTAAAGTCCTTGATTGTAGGTAGGTCTTGCTTTCCGTTGGGGCCCTGTATTCTCCTTAAACCTTGTTCGATGTAGGAGATTTTGCTCTCGAAGTTCATGAATCCTCAGTAGGTCCAGAGGCTTGTGAGAAAGAGATGGGAGCAAACAGGAGAGGTCTTCTCACTCCAGGAGCAAACAGTCTGAGTTCAAAAACTCTGTGGCTAGTTCAAAAAACCCTGGACCAGTCATGTGACCAGCTGGTTTGATCAGTTCTGGCTTTTGTAGATTGCATCACCTTAGTCTTTGGAATGCTCTTCCTTACACCATCAATGTCTGGTGATCAAAATCCATTGTGGGTTGAATGCGTCAGGGAATGGTCCTTTTGTCGCCATAAGCACTGTCTGTTAGAATGCAAATGTTTTGCAGCTAAGTGTCTGGTAGCCCTTGTAACAGGCCTTTTCTTCCCAATCAATGTTCATATGAAAAAATTAATATGCCTCATTCTTGGCAGGTGAGGGCCTGCATGACAAGTGCTCAATACCATTTGCTGAAGCTGTCTATGCCCTCATGCAGCAAGACCTGGACAACATTCAGGCTTGGGTTGATAAGTGGCAACACAAATGCCACACAACTGTCAGGCAATAACCACCTCCAATAAGAGAATCTAAACATCACCCCATGACGTTCAACGGCATTACCATCACTGACTCCCTCTCCATCAACACCCTGGGGTCACCATTGACCAGAAACTTAACTAGGCCAACCAGATAAATACTGTGGCTCCATGAGCAGGCACAGAATTCTGCAGCGACTGACTCACCTCCTCACTCGCCCAAAAGCCTGTCCACCATCAACAAGGCACAAGTCAAGAGTGCGATGGAATGCTCTCAACTTGCCTGGATGAGTACAGGCCCAGCAGCACAAGTCCAACACCATTCAGGACAAAACAGCCCTCTTGATCGGCACCCCATCTGCTACCTTCAACATTCACTCCCTCCACCACTGGCGCACAGTGGCAGCAGTGTATACCATCTACAAGATGCACTGCAGCAACTTGCCAAGCCTCTTTGACAGTACCTTCCAAACGTGGGACTTTTGCTACTTAGAAACACTAAGGCAGCAGACACATGGAAACTCCACTTGCTCCACCTCCAGCCCTTCCACACCAAACTTGGAACTAATTGCCACTCTTTCACCGTCACTGGGTCAAAAACAGCACTGCAACTACACCACATGAACTAGAGCGGTTCAAAAAGATGGCTCATCACCACTTTCGCAAGGGCAATCAGGGATGTGCAACCAAATGCTGGTTTTGCCAGTGACACTCCCAAATAAAAGTGGTGCAACTGAACCAGTGACATGCAATGAAGTCCCCCAAAGTACATTCTGTGCCCTTGCTGTCTGGGACGTTGGTTGAAAGGTATAACTCTGCGTATATGACTATGCCAGGCTGCTGCTTGACTAGTTTGAGAGGCAATTGTCCCAATTTTGGCACAAGTTCCAGATGTTCGTGAGGAGGACTTTGCATAGCCCACTAAGCTGGTTGTGCCTTTCTAGTGTCTGAAACTGGTGCCTAGGTCGATGTGGGGTTGTCTGTCTGGTTTTATTCTCATTATACTTCATTGTAGCTGTTTGAGTGGCTTGCTGGGCCATTTGAGAGGGGAGTTAAAAGTCAACCACATGGCTCCGGGTCTCAAGTTATGTACAAGCTAGACCAGGTAAAAAAAACAGCAAATTTTTTTTCCTGATAGGAATTAGTGAACCAGATGAGTTTTTAAGGACAATCCAGTAGTTTCACGGTCACCATTACTGATATTAGCCTTTTATTCCATATTTGTTTAATTAACGGAATTTAAACTCCCCAGCTGCTATGGTGGGATTTGAATTCATGGCTCCAGATCATCAGTCCAGTAACATAATCACGATGTTACCAACCACCCAAAATTTTGCAATGTATATATCTGGTTTCTAAAATTGAAGTCAAACCATGAAGAACATATTAGTATATAACAAAGCAAAGTGCCATTCTAGAATTTTAATAGGTTTGAGAGGTTACATAAAAATTAGGATTTAGACATGCCAAGTGTCTCAATTTTTGATTAAAAACATAGTAATACACAGTAACAGATGAATTAAATCTCTTTTCAAATAAACTCAATCATCTGATTACCTCATTTCCATACGCCAGCGCTCCTCTTCCTCTCTTCGTCTCCAGTATTCTTCCTTCTGCATTTGTTTCCTCATTTTTTCTTCTTGGATTTTTCTTGCTCTAATACTTGGCTTTACCTCAACTTGTAATTCAGGATTTACTTTTTTCTTTATTTAGAAGGAAGGAAAAATATTTCACACCACTGTTGAAATATAGTTGATAGCTAATCATTTTTATTGACTTGATACTCACCTTATACTGCAGTCTGTGTCTTCGCCCTTTCAAATGCATTTCCTTTGCATTAGGGTCATTGAAACTACATTCACATAACTTACAGTGGAAACGAATCACTTTGCCTTCATCGTTTCGAACCTTGCAAAAGGAAGGAAATTTACATGAAACATTGATTCATGAATTTTTTTTTGCTGTATTTGCTATAAGCTGCTCTGGCTAGAGGAAGCTGAAGGTTCCTCATGCAAGTACGTGGGTGTCTAAGTTCCCAGCATATTTGTCACTATGCACTGGACTGCTCAGCAGGGAACGAGCCAATGGACATTCCTAAATGAACCCAAATACTTTTTTTTGCCAGGAAGGACACAGGGGTTGGTTTTATCTCAACATTTGCCAACAATCCAACACAGTTAGCAATTATCCTGCTTGAATAACGATGCCTCTTCAACCCACATGTGCAACATTATAATGGGAAACCGCAATCCCGATCGTGCCACATTGGAGAAGCACATAACAAAATACGTCACAGGATGTTTTTGATGTATTAAACATGGCGGCAAAAGGACACATGTTATGTGCAGAGAATCAGAAGGTTCTGGGTGTAAGCCTGACCACAGAACTTAAGCAATTATTCTAGGTTGACACTGACTGTGGTACCGAGGAAGGTGCCTTCTTTTGGATGAGATACTAAACTGAGGTCCTGTTTGCCTGTTCAGGTGGCACTAATTGAAGAGCAGCAAGAAGTTTATGTATTACATTAAACAAAACATTTGAAAAGCCAAAGGCCAAAACTATTGTCTCCAGCTTGGCAGTGGTTTTTCAGTCCTCATATGAACACATGGATCTCTGTTCATTCTAGACACCAGCAAAATAGCTTCAGGTTTCACCTGTACCTACCCCTTCAAAATCTAAATAACTATGAATTGCAATTTCTACTCCAGATTTTGTAACAGCATGTAGGATGGCTGGCTTTTGAAAACAGTTTTGCTATTCTTAAAAAAAAGTAAATGGAAGGAGGAAGGGAAACTCTGCCATTTAATCTTAATGTTCTTACAAAGGAGGCAAATTTCTTATCCCCTCACCAATTTTGTCTCCTCCTCCCCCTACCGTGAGGTGTTGAATCATTCCTGGGATAAAGACACAGATTCTGGCACGTCAGCCAGGGAGTGTAAGCGAGAGAGTACAAGAGCAAGAAAAGAGATGGATATGTACAGTTAGGCCCCAAAAACAGTAAATGAAAAGATGATTAGTTAATCTTGGTTATGAGATGAACTCTGGACAGAAAACTGGAAGTAGTCCGTGCTGTTCTTTGAAAATGCCAAGGGCTCTCCGACATTCACCTGAACAAGGAATTGGTTTTAGGTCATATTGAAAAATAGCATCTCTGCCAATGTAGCAGTAAAGTGTTAGCTGACAATATGTGCTCAAGTTCAGGAGCGAGATTTGAACCCACAACTCGGAGTTGTGCACATCAGCATCTCAGGCATGATGATCACATTACTCATGTAGATGATTGGAGAGTAAGTGTTGGCAGGTTATTTGACTGCAGAGAGCATCACAGTGAAATCCAATCCCATTCACACCTAATGCCTACACTTGCACACTTCTATCACTGATCGTGAATCTAGGGCAGCAAAACTAAAAGCAACATTCCATCACTTTTCCAATCAAAATCAGCTAATTCTGCAAAGGATCAAGCTTAGGACCTTCCTAGTCTGTACAGCTCAGCTACTCAATAGATAAACTAAATGCATCAAATGTTAAAAGGAGGTGCATAAAAAAAAAACAGCATCTCAGCAATATAGGTACCCAGTTTCTGATATCCTGCAATGCACCCAAGGTATTCAAATGCAGCATTTCAAACTGGATTCATCATTTAAATTTTAACTCATGGCAAATGGTGGTGTGGGGGTGCTGGAGGGAAGAGGCTGAGGCAGAAGGGGCAAAGAACAGGATTTCGCCAATATTGCTGGTGACACAATACAGTTCGATCAAGATTATGGATCGGATGCTTTGTTGAAAAAAATGGCAGTCAGGTACAACACAAGAAAACTAACGGTAGTCCTAGTTTCAGATGTAAAACTAGGTAGTACAAACACAGCACACAGATCATCTTGGGGGAGTGCAGGAACCAGGCAATCTAATGAAAATTCAGTCAGCTTTGTGCATGAATGTAAAAGTAACTTTTTTTTTTCCAGCCCTGAGGCCAATAACTGATGCAGCAACAAAAAAATACAAGGATACAGCAGCAGAGCACAATCAGGAGACAGGAATTTAAAAAGAGCACAGGAACAACAGACAGAGCACATCACCACATCTCCAACAGCAGAGCATGTGATTGGAAAGAAAAAAAATCAAGGTGCAACATCAGAGTAGAGCAGGTAAGTGATTGGCTGGTGGGTATTTTCCATTCCACTCTTATCTAAGCTAGGGAATTTCAATCGGGGTAATTATTAAAATATTGAGTAACAAGTGAGTGGCTGGTGAGTGCTACCTTATCCTGGGACAGAGAGCAAGTGAGCATTCATCGGGAAACTAGGAGATCAGAGCAGGGCGTAAAGAGCTACAAACAGCGTGAGGGGGGAGACAGAGCGACAAGGCACAGGGAGGCAGTCGATGAGTATCAGGTGGGTATTTTCTTAGAGAACAGTGGTAGAATTGGGCAGAGTCAGCATGAATTTACGAAAGGGAAATCATGCTCAACAAATCTACTAGAATTCTTCGAGGATGTAACTAGCAGAGTTGATGAGGGGGAGCCAGTGGATGTGGTTTATTTGGACTTTCAGAAGGCTTTCGACAAAGTCCCACATAAGAGATTAGCATGTAAAATTAAAGCGCGTGGGAATGGGGGTAGTGTATTGCGATGAATAGAAAATTGGTTGGCAGACAGGAAACAAAGAGTAGGGATAAATGGGTCTTTTTCCGAATGGCAGGCAGTGACTAGTGGGGTACCGCAGGGATCAGTGCTAGGACCCCAGCTATTCACAATATATATTAATGATTTAGATGAGGGAACTAAATGTAATATCTCCAAATTTGCAGATGACACAAAACTGGGTGGGAGGACGAGTTGTGAGGTGGATGCAGAGGCTTCAGAGTAATTTGGACAAGTTGAGTGAGTGAGCTAATGCATGGCAGATGCAGTATAATGTGGATAAACGTGAGGTTATCCACTTTGGTAGCAAAAACAGGAAGGCAGATTATCTAAACAGCTATAAACAGAGAGGGGAATATGCAGCGAGACCTGGGTGTTCTCGTACGCCAATTGCTGAAGGTAAGCATGCAGGTCCAACAGGCGATTAAAAAAGGGAAATGGTATGTAGGCCTACATAGAGAGAGGATTAGAGTACAGGAGCAGGGATGTCTTGCTGCAATTATACAGGGCCTTGGTGAGGCCACACCTGGAATATTGTGTGCAGTTTTGGTCTCCTTATCTGAGGAAGGATGTCCTTGCGATAGAAGGAGTGCAGCGAAGGTTGACCAGACTGATTCCTGGGATGGCGAGACTGGCATATGAGGAGAGATTGAGTTGGTTAGGATTATATTCGCTGGAGTTCAGAAGAGTGAGGGGGGATCTCATAGAAACCTATAAAATTCTACCAGGACTTGACAGGGTAGATGCAGGAAGGATGTTCCCAATGGTGGGGGAGCCCAGAACCAGGGGTCATAGTCTAAGGATACGGGGTAAACCTTTCAGGACTGAGATGAGGAGAAAATTCTTCACCCAGAGAGTGGTGAGCCTGTGGAATTCGCTACCACAGAAAGCAGTTGAGGCCAAAACATTGTATGTTTTCAAGAAAGAGTCTAAAGGGATCAAAGGGTACGAGGTGAAATTGAGAACAGGCTACTGAGTTGGATGATCAGCCATGATCATAATGAATGGCGGAGCAGGCTCGAAGGTCCGAATGGCCAACTCCTGCTCCTATTTTCTATGTTTCTATGTTACTTTATTTTCTTCTTTCTGCTGATTTTTAATTTTTCTCTAACATTTAAGTCCATCTTCGAAGTAGAAGCTAAAATACCAGTAGTCAGTAGGTGGCTACATGTTTGTTTGTTCTATTTATAACCATTTTATTGTGTTTATTTAACTTTCAAATTCAGTGCAGTGAATAAATAGTTCGAGGCATAGCAGGGCTACTCACACCCATCAAATACACATCTTGCGCCATGTGGGCCTCCAAGACCCTACCCATATTCTGGACAACTACAAGTGCCACCAAATGCAAAAACTGGAGTGCCGAATCTTGGAACTCAAGGGAGCAGCTGGTGTCACTGAGGTACATTCGCAAGGATGAGACATACGTGGTAGCACATTACAGGAGGTGGTCACCCTGCAACTTGAGAGATCGCAGGCAGAGAAAGACTGGATGGCTGCCAGACAGAGAAGGACAAGGCAAGTAGTGCAGGAGTCCCCAGAGGGCATCCCACTTTCTCACCAGTATTCAGTTCTGAGTACCGATGGGATAGAGGGCTCCTCAGCTGTGCAGGGAGGGAGGAGAAAACACAAGTGAGCAATCGTGGTAGGGGATTCTATAGTTAGGGGAACAGACAGGCGTTTCTGCAGTCACGGATGTGATTCCAGGATGGTATGTTGCCTCCCTGGTGCAAGGGTCCTGGATATCACCGGGCAGCTACAGTGCATTTTGGAGGGCAAGGGTGCACAGCCAGAGGTCATGGCCCACATTGGTACCAACGATATAGGTAGAAAAAGGTCCTGCAGGCTGAATTTAGGGAGTTAGGAAAGAGACTAGCAAGCAAGACCTCAAAGGTAGCAAACTCCGGATTACTCTCAAAGCCACGTGCTAGTGAGTATAGAAATAGGAGATGAATGCGTGGTTGGAGAGATGGTGCAGGAGGATGGGCTTCACATTTCTGAGGCATAGGGACCAGTTCTGCGGTAGGTGGGACCTGTACAAGCTGGACGGTCTACACCCAAACAGGGCTAGGACAAATATCCTTGCACGCAGGTTTGCTCGTGCTGTTGGGGATGGTTTAAACTAGATTGACGGGGGATGGGCACCTGAGGGTGGTTTCAGATAGGACAAATTTAGGGCAGGGAACAGGAGGCAGAAAATTAGCGAGTGACCCTGAATTTGGCAGTGTTAAAAGGTATTTATTTAAATGCAAGGAGTATAGCAAATAAAGCCAATAAGCTGAGGGTACAGATAGATACATGGCAGCATCATCTCTATAACGGAAACTTGGTGTAGAGGGGCAAAGATGGCAGCTCAACATCCCTGGATATAGAGTTTTCAGGCAGGATAGAGGGAGGGATTAAAAAAAAAAGGAGGGCGTGTAGCATTATTGGTTAAAGAATCAATTACGAACATATGAATATATGAATTAGGAGCAGGAGTAGGCCACTAGGCCCTTCAAACCTGCTTCGCCATTCAATAAGTTCATGGCTGAACTGATTACTCCACATTTCCACCTACCCCCGATAACCTTCCATCCCCTTGCTTATCAATAATCTATTTAGCTCTGCCTTAAAAATATTCAAAGACCCTGCTTCCACTGCCTTTTGAGAAAGAGAATTCCAAAGACTCATGACCCTCAGAGACAGAATTTCTCCTCATCCGTCTTAAATGGGTGACCCCTTATTTTTAAACAGTGACCCGTAGTTCTAGATTCTCCCACAAGGGAGAACATCCATTCCACATTCACCCTGTCAAGACCCCTCAGGATCTTACATGTTTCAACCAAGTCACCCCTCACTCTTCTAAATTCCAGCGGATACAAGCCTCGCCTGTCCAATCTTTCCTCGTAAGACAGCCCGCCCATTCCAGTTAGTAGTCTAGTAAACCTTCTCTGTACTCCAATGCATTTCCATTCTTCCTTAAATAAGGACAGCAGCACTGTACACAGTACTCCAGATGTGGCCTCACCAATGCCCTGCAGAGCTGAAGCATAACCTCCTTACTTTTGTATTCGATTCCCCTTGCGATAGCTTTCCTAATTACTTGCTGTACCTACATACTAACCTTTTGAGATTCATGCACTAGGATATCCAGATCCCTCTGCAATCTCTTGCCATTTAGATAATATGCTTCTTTTTTATTCTTCCTGCCAAAGTGGACAATTTCACATTTTCCCACATTATACTCCATTTGCCAGGTCTTTGCCCACTCACTTAACCTATCTATATCCTTTGTAGCCTCCTTATGTCCTCTTCACAAGTTACTTTCCTACCTGTCTTTGTGCCATCAGCAAATTTAGCAGCCATACCTTCGGTCCCTTCATCCAAGACATTTATATAAATTGCAAAAAGTTGAGGTCCCAGCACAGATCCCTCATTATATCTTGCGAACCAGAAAATGATCCATTTGCGCTTACTCTGTTTCCTGTTAGCTAGCCGATCTTCTATCCATGCCAATATGTTACCCCCTACACCATGAGCTTTAATTTTCTGCAATAACCTTTGATGTGGCACCTTATCAAGTGCCTTCTGGAAATCTATGCACAATACATATCGTGGTACATATCGGTACCAATGACATAGCTAGGAAAAGGGATGAGGACCTGAAAAGTGAATATAGGGAGTTAGGTTGGAAGCTGAAAGGCAGGACGAGCAGAGTAGTATTCTCAGGATTGTTACCGGTGCCACATTCTAGTGAGGCTAGAAACAGGGAGCGAGTGCAGCTGAACACGTGGCTACTGAACTGGTGCAGGAGGGAGGGATTCAGATATGTAGATCATTGGGATACCTTCTGGGGAAGGTGGGACCTGTACAAGAAGGACGGGTTGCATCTGAACTGGAGGGGCACCAATATCCTGGGCGGGAGGTTTGCTAGAGCTCTTCGGGAGGGTTTAAACTAGTTTGGCAGGGGGATGGGAACCGGAGCTACGGATCAGTGGATGGGGTAGCTGTTGAACAGGCAGATACCGAGTGCAGAGGGTCTGTGAGGAAGGTTAGACAGTTGACAGGGCAAAGTTGCAGCCAGTATGATGGGTTGAAGTGTGTCTATTTTAACGCAAGAAGTGTCAGGAATAAGGGTGATGAACTTAGAGCATGGATCAGTACTTGGAGCTACGATGTTGTGGCCATTACAGAGACGTGGATATCACAGAGGCAGGAATGGATGTTGGATGTTCCGGGGTTTAGATGTTTCAAAAGGAATAGGGAGGGAGGTAAAAGAGGTGGGGGAGTGGCATTGCTAATCAGGGATAGTATCACAGCTGCAGAAAGGGAGGTCGTCGAGGAGGGTTTGTCTACTGAGTCATTATGGGTGGAAGTCAGAAACAGGAAAGGAGCAGTCACTTTATTGGGAGTTTTCTATAGACTCCCCAATAGCAACAGAGACATGGAGGAACAGATTGGGAGGCAGATTTTGGAAAGGTGCAGAAGTAACAGGGTTGTTGTCATGGGTGACTTCAACTTCCCTAATATTGATTGGAACCTCCTTAGTGCAAATAGTTTGGATAGAGCAGTTTTTGTCAGGTCTGTCCAGGAAGGTTTCCTGACTCAATATGTAGATAGGCCGACTAGAGGGGAGACTATGTTGGACTTGGTGCTTGGCAACGAACCAGGCCAGGTGGCAGATCTCTCGGTGGGAGAGCATTTCGGTGATAGTGATCACAACTCCCTGACCTTTACTATAGTCATGGAGAGGGCCAGGAGCAGACGGGATGGGAAAATATTTAATTGGGGGAGGGGGAATTACAAAGCCATTAGGCAGGAACTGGGGCGCATAAATTGGGAACAGATGTTCTCGGGGAAATGCACGACAGAAATGTGGAGATTGTTTAGGGAGCACTTGCTGCGACTGCTGGATAGGTTTGTCCCGATGAGGCAGGGAAGGGATGGTAGGGTGAAGGAACCTTGGATGACAAGAGATGTGGAACAGCTAGTCAAGAGGAAGGAGGAAGCTTACTTAAGGTTGAGGAAGCAAGGATCAGACAGGGCTCTAGAGGGTTACAAGGTAGCCAGGAAGGAACTGAAGAATGGACTTAGGAGAGCTAGAAGGAGACATGAAAAAGTCTTGGCGCGTAGGATTAAGGAAAATCCCAAGGCGTTCTACACTTATGTGAGGAACAAGAGGATGGCCAGAGTGAGGGTAGGGCCGATCAGGGATAGTGGAGGGAACTTGTGCCTGGAGTCAGAGGAGGTAGGGGAGGTCCTAAATGAATACTTTGCTTCAGTATTCACTAGTGAGAGGGACCTGGTCGTTTGTGAGGACAGCGTGAAACAGGTTGATATGCTCGAACAGGTTGATGTTAAGAAAGAGGATATGCTGGAAATTTTGAAAGACATGAGGACAGATAAGTCCCCGGGGCCAGACGGGATATACCCAAGGATATTACGGGAAGCGAGGGAAGAGATTGCTGTGCCTTTGGTGATGATCTTTGTGTCTTCACTGTCCACTGGAGTAGTACCGGATGATTGGAGGGTGGCAAATGTTATTCCCTTGTTCAAGAAAGGGAATAGGGATAACCCTGGGAATTATAGACCAGTCAGTCTTACGTCGGTAGTGGGCAAATTACTGGAGAGGATTCTGAGAGACAGGATTTATGATTATTTGGAAAATCATGGTTTGATTAGAGACAGTCAGCATGGCTTTGTGAGGGGCAGGTCATGCCTCACAAGCCTTATTGAATTCTTTGAAGATGTGACAAAACACATTGATGAAGGAAGAGCAGTGGATGTGGTGTATATGGATTTTAGCAAGGCGTTTCATAAGGTTCCCCATGGTAGGCTCATTCAGAAAGTAAGGAGGCATGGGATTCAGGGAAAGTTGGCTGTCTGGATACAAAATTGGCTGGCCCATAGAAGTCAGAGGGTGGTTGTAGATGGAAAGTATTCAGCATGGAGCTCGGTGACCAGTGGTGTTCCACAAGGATCTGTTCTGGGACCTCTGCTCTTTGTGATTTTTATAAATGACTTGGATGAGGAAGTGGAAGGCTGGGTTAGCAAGTTTGCCGATGACACGAAGGTTGCTGGAGTTGTGGACAGTGTGGAAGGCTGTTGTAGGTTGCAACGGGACATTGACAGGATGCAGAGCTGGGCTGAGAAGTGGCAGATGGAGTTCGACCTGGAAAAGTGTGAAGTGATTCATTTTGGAAGGTCGAATTTGAATGCAGAATACAGGCTTAAAGACAGGATTCTTGGTAGTGTGGAGGAACAGAGGGATCTTGGGGTCCATGTCCATAGATCGCTCAAAGTTGCCACCCAAGTTGATAGGGTTGTTAAGAAGGCGTATGGTGTGTTGGCTTTCATTAACAGGGGGATTGAGTTTAAGAGCCGCGAGGTTATGCTGCAGCTCTATAAAGCCCTGGTTAGACCACACTTGGAATATTGTGTTCAGTTCTGGTCGCCTCATTATAGGAAGGATATGGAAGCTTTAGAGAGGGTGCAGAGGAGATTTACCAGGATGCTGCCTGGACTGGAGGGCATGTCTTACAAAGAAAGGTTGAGGGAGCTAGGGCTTTTCTCATTGGAATGAAGAAGGATGAGAGTTGACTTGATAGAGGGGTACAAGATGATGAGAGGCATAGATAGAGTGGATGGCCAGAGACTTTTTCCCAGGGTGGAAAGGGCTATCACCAGGGGGCATAATTTTAAGGTGATTGGAGGAAGGTTTCGGGGAGATGTCAGAGGTAGGTTCTTTATACAGAGAGTGGTGGGTGCGTGGAATGCGGTGCCAGCGGTGGTAGTAGAAGCAGATACATTAGGGGCATTTAAGCGACTCTTGGATAGGTACATGGATGATAGTAGAATGAAGGGTCGGTAATTAGTTTGATCCTAGAGTAGGTTAAAGGTTCGGCACAACATCGTGGGCCGAAGGGCCTGTACTGTGCTGTACTGTTCTATGCTTTAATACATCCACAGGTTCCCCTTTATCCACAGCACATGTAACTCCCTCAAAGAACTCCAATAAGAACAGTTAAACATGATTTCCCTTTCACAAAACCATGTTGACTCTGCCTGATTACCTTGCAAGTTTTCGAAACGCTCTGCTATAACGTCTTAATAATAGCTTCTAACATTTTCCCTAAGAGAGATGTTGAGCTAACTAGCCTGTAGTTTCCAGCTTTCTGTCTCCCTCGCTTTTTGAATGAGTTACATTCGCTATTTTCCAATCTAACGGAGCCTTCCCCGAATCTGGGGAATTTTGGGAAATTAAATCTAACATAAGAACAAGGAGCAGGAGTAGGCAATTCAGCCCCTCAAGCCTGCTCTGCCATTCAATACGATCATGGCTGATTTCATCTCAGCCTCAACTCCACTTTCCTGCCCATTCTCCATAACCCTTCAACCCATTCCCAATTAAAAATCTGCCTACCTCCTCCTTAAATTTACTCAAAGTCCCGGCATCTACTGCACTCTGGGGTAGTGAATTCCACAGACACACGACCCTTTGAGAGAAGTAATTTCTCCTCATCTCTGTTTTAAATCTGCTACCCCTTATCCTAAAACTATGACCTCTCGTTCTACATTGCCCCACAAGAGAAAACATCCTCACTACGTCTAGTTTGTCAATTCCCTTAATCATCTTATATACCTCAATTATAAAAATGCATCAACTATCTCACTAGCCACTGTTTTTAAGACCCTAGGATGAAGTCCATCAGGACCCGGAGACTTGTCAGCCCGCAGCTCCAACAATTTGTTCAGTACCACTTCCCTGGTGATTGCAATTTTCTTGAGTTCCTCCCTCCCATCCATTTCGTGACTTACAGCCAATACTGGGATGTTACTTGTATCCTCAATAGTGAAGACCGATGCAAAATATCTGTTCAATTCATCTGCCATCTCCTTATTATACATTAATTCCCCAGACTCACTTTCTATTGGACCAACGCTCACTTTGTTAACTCTTTAAAATATGTATAGAAACTCTATCTGTCTTTATATTTCCAGCTAGCTTTCTCTCGTACTCGAATTTTACCTTCCTCATCAATCTTTGCTGTTTTTTTATACTCTGTCCAATCTTCTGACTTGCCTCCGATCTTTGCACAATTATAGGCTTTTTCTTTAAGTCTGACACTATTAACTTTTAGTTCACCACAGATGACAGCTCCCACCCTTGGAATTTTTCTTTCTCGTTGAAATGTATCTATTCTGTGTACTCTGAAATATCCCCTTAAATGTCTACCACTGCATCTCTATTGACCTACCCCTTAACCTACTTTGCCAGTTCACTTTAGCTAGTCCTGCTTTCATGCCCTCAATTACCCTTATTTAAGTTTAAAATACTCATCTTGGACCCACTCTTTTCTCCCTCAAACTGAATGCAAAATTCAATCATATTATAATTGCCGCTACTTAGGGGCGCCTTAACTATGAGGTCATTAATGAATCCTATCTTGTTGCACAATACCAGGTCTAGTATAGCCTGCTCTGGTTGGCCCCAGAACATACTGTTCCAAGAAATTATCCCGAAAACAGTCCATGTACTCATCTAAGCTACCTCTGCCCATCTGATCTTTCCAGTCTATATTTAGGTTAAAATTCCCCATAATTATCGCTGTACTTTTCTTTACAGCTATGAGAAGGGTGATATGCTAAATGAAACATCAAATGATGCCCTATGGGTTGAGCTCAGAAATAAAAAAAGGGGCAGCCACACTACTAGGTGTGCACTATAGACCCCCAATAGTGAGAGGCAGATACAAGAACAAATATGTAGACAAATTTCTGAGTGCAAAAGCAATAGGGCAATAATAGTTGGGGATTTCAAGTGCCTGAATATCAACTGGGATATAAACAGTGTGAAGGGGGGCACAAAATTCTTGAACTGCATTCAAGAGAATTTTTTTAGCCAGCACGTAACTAGTCCAAAGAGAGGTGGCGCAATTCCAAATTTAGTCTTAGGAAATGAAGCTGAGCCAGTGGATGAAGTAGCAGTAGGTGACCAATTTGGAGATAGTGACCATAATAGTTTGTCCTTTTGCATAATAATGCAAAATCCAAGATAGAACAGGAGAAAAAGTTCTAAATTGGGGGAAGGCGAATTTGATGAAGCTGATAGGTGATCTGGCGAAAGTGGACTGGATACTGCAACTTGAAGGAAAATCAGTGGCAAACCAGTGGGAGGCATTCAAAAGTGAGATTCTACGGGCACAGTGTAGACATGTCCCTGGAAAGTAAAAGGGTGGTACTGCCAAATCTAGAACCCCCTGGTTTTCTAGAAGCGTACAGGGCAAGATAAAGCAGAAAACGAAAGCTTATGACAGTCACAAAAAACCTAATACTTTAGAAAGCCGAAAGGAGTATAGTATGTGCAGGGGTGAAATAAAAAAGTAAATTAGGAAAGCAAAGAGAGGACATGAAAAACTATTGGCAGGTAAAATTAAGGAAAACCCAAAGGTGTTTTATCAGTACACTAAGAGCAAGAGGAAAGCTAAAGAAAGGGTAGGGCCTATCAGCTGTACAAGGTAACTTAGGCGTGGATGCAGTAGATGTGGGCAAAGCCCTTAATGAGTACTTCGTCTCTGTCTTCAGAAAGGAGGGAAGATGCAGACATTGTCGTTAAAGAGCAGTGTGAAATATTAGATACAATAAGCATATGAGGGGGGGAGAAGTACTGGAGGGTCCGACATCTTTGAAAGTGGATAAATCGCCAGGGCTAAATGGATTGTATCCAGGTTGTTAAAGGAGGCCAGGGAGGAAATAGCAGATGCTCTGAGGATCATTTTCAAATCCTCACTAGATACAGGCGAGGTACCAGAGGATTGGAGGTCTACGAAAGTTGTACCATTGTTTAAAAAGAGTGCGAGGGATAGGCCAAATAATTATAGGATGATCAGTCTGACCTCAGTGGTGGGCAATTAGAATCAATTGAGATACGATAAACTGTCACTCAGAAAGACATGGATTAATCAGGGAGAGTCAGCATGGATTTGTTAAGGGAAGGTCATTATTTACTAACTTAATTGAATTTTTTGAGTAAGTAACAAGGAAGATTGATGAGGGTAGTGCAGTGGATGTTGTCTACATGGATTTTAGTTAGGCATTTGGCAAGTTCCCACATGGCAGACTGGTCAGAAAAGCAAACGCCCATGAGATACAGGAGAATGTGGCGAGTTGGATCCAAAATTGGCTCAGTGACAGTAAACAAAAGGTAATGGTCGACAGATGTTTCTTCAAATGGAAAGCGGTTTCCAGTAGCATCCCACAGGGCTCAGTGTTGGGTCCCTTGCTTTTTGTGGTATATATTAATCATGTGGACTTAAATGTGGGAGGCATGATTGAGAAATTTGCAGAAGACACAAAAATTGGCCATGTAGTTGATAGTGAAGAGGACACTTGTAGACTCCGGAATGCTATCAATGGTTTGGCTGAGTGGGCGGAGAAGTGGCAACTAGAATTCAACTTGCAGAAGTGTGAGGTAATGCATTTGGGGAGGGCAAACAAAGCAAGGTATCACACAACGAACAGGAGGATATTGAGAAGGGTAGAGGAAGTGAGAGACCATGGAGTGCATGTCCACAGATCCCTGAAGGGGGCAGGAGAGGTAGATAGAGTGGTGAAGGCGGCATATGGAATGCTTTCCTTTATTGGCTGAGGTATAGAATACAAAAGCAGGGATGTAATGCTGGAACTGTATAAATGCTGGTTAGGCCACAGCTGCAGTATTGTGTATAGTTCCGGTCACCGCAGTACATGAAGGACAAAATTGGTCTGGAGAGAGAACAGAGGAGATTTACAAGAATATTGCCAGGGCTTGAAAGTAGCAGCGAGGAGAAAAGATTGGATCGGCTAGGGTTGTTTTCCTTAGAACAGAGGTGGCTGAAGGGTGACTTAATTGAGGTGTACAAAATTGAGGGGCCTAGATAGAGTAGACAGGAAGGACCAGTTTCCCTAGCGGAGAGGTCAATTACCAGGGGGCACAGATTTATGGTGATTGGTAGAAGGATTAGAGGGGACATGAGGAAAAGAGAGGGTGATGGGTGTCTGAAATTCACGCCCGGATCAGTGGTGGAGACAGAAACCCTCAACTCATTTAAAAAAAGGTACCTGCACCTGAAGTGCTGTAACCTGCAAGGCTGCGGACCAGGTGCTGGAAGGTGGGATTAGAATGGGAAGCTAGTTTTATCATTTGGTGCAGATATGATGGGCTGAATGGCCTCTTTCTGTGGTTCTATTCAAATTAAAAAGCATATATATTAAACAAAGGCACTGCAGAAATATTGAAGATAGCAACCAGATCTGAAAAATATCGCCTTTTTGGAATCAAAACAGAAGTGTGATACAGTTTAGATCTTGACAATTTACCATATACAGAAAGTATGATAAAGAAAAAAGGCTTTCAATACACATTAGAGTTACCCCAGTTAATATTTTCATATTGTGAAACATGGAGCAGTTCCATTATTCTGCATAACATTGATAGGATCCTACAATGTTTTCCCCCTACTTTTATAAGCACCTCATACCCTCTTAACTGTTGTCCGTGCCCAAGTGAGAATCAACATTAACAGGTCTCCATAAAATTACCTCTTCCACATAATCATGACCAACAGGCTGAACATCACTCTGCAATGCAGCAAGTGCTGTCATGGGCTCCACTGCTGCCTCTGATTTGGTCTCTTGAATAGCTGGTGGTGTCACTTTAACTTCAGGTGTTTTGACTTCCTCAATTATAGTTCCTGTAGTCTGCAACCGGTTACCGCCTAGAGAACAATTCAATAGTTCAACTACCATAAATCAAGCAATCTGTACATGAACAATAGCTAACTGCTGTAATTTTACATGACAAATGGATTCACTTAAATGTATGACATTTAAAATAAAATCTAACAGTGATTTCATCATAGGTGTTTAATCACAGTGACTTTTTTCAGTCCAGATTGACCCAAGTAAACTCAGAGTAATGGCTCAGTCATAGAGAGATACAGCACTGAAACAGGCCCTTCGGTCCACCGAGTCTGTGCCGACCATCAACCACCCATTTACACTAATCCTACATTAATCCCATATTCCCTACCACATCCCCACCTTACCTCAATTCTCCTACCACCTACCTACACTAAGGTAAATTGGCCATTGTAAATTGCCCCATCAACCTGCAAGTCTTTGGCTATGGGAGGAAACCAGAGCACCCGGCGGAAACCCACGCGGTCACAGGGAGAACTTGCAAACTCCACACAGGCAGTACCCAGAACCGAACCCGGGTCGCTGGAGCTGTGAGGCTGCAGGACTAACCACTGCGCCGCCCCTAGTACAACAGATTTTGCCATCACTCATGACTTTGAGCATCCTTTACAACAACCATTCTATATTAATTACGATTCTTCTTCCTGTTCTTTCCCTCCATTCCTTTCAATCACAAATGTAGTAACTGGATAGTCAGATACCACTCTTCAGTTGCCACCACTTGGTGGTCTCAACAAGTTAGCAAATAGGAGCTGTAGTTAATGCAGAGCCAACTTGTTGATTTAAAAACACATAAGTAACTTAATAAATTCCAGTACTTACCTACAAAAGTTATCTTCGGGGTTGGTGCTTTTTTTGCAGCAAGCAGCTTGTTAGCAACATTATTGACAGATACAGCAGCAACTGGATTAGGCTTTACAGCAGTAGAGACAGTAGCAGTCGCAGCAGCCATACCACTGCTGGATCCTGTGAGTGGATTTGGAGTAGTTGGCTTGACTGAAGTTCCAGCTGTAGTTGTAGTCGTCGTCTGGCTTACCATGCTAGGTTCTGTGGATGGAATGGGCTTGCCAAGCTTGGTATGTAACTTAACTACCTAGATGAAATCATCAAAAGAAAAAAGAAAAATCACTGCTACTCAACAGTGGCAATAAAATTGCTTAATCAATTGACAGATTTGGTGAAACAATTGTGTTTTGAAGAATTCATGTTAATTATGAAATACAAGATACCATTTGCTAAAATCAAATGGGAGTTAGATTTTAAATAAATCAGTAATATCTAAAAGTTCTAATCCAATAAATTACCACAAATTTTATGTCTAATAATCCTGTCATCTCATTTGTTCTAATTAATTATCTTCATTTAGCTTCACTAAAATGCAACCTGGCTTTTGTTTCGTGCCTCCCCCCAATTTTTATTTGTTTCTTTTTTCAATCCTAACCCATTTCTTAACGCTTTACATTTGTCAACTTCTTATCCCTTCCAACCACCACTCTTGAATTACAAATATACTGTTTGATCAAATAATAAAAAAAAATCTTTTAAAGGATTTTGCAGGTGTGGTGTGATGGAAAAATGCAATAAATCAAAAAGTGTTGCACTAAATGCACAAAATGTGCACAATATCCTTGTCTATATAATGAGATAGACAGAAAACATCATGTCTACCATTTGGATATAGATATTCTGTTAAGCAATCTCCAAGAGATGACTGACAAAGTTCCATTAGAAATGATGCAAAATCAGCCTAGACCAGAGCATCAAGTTCAACAGTCTTCGCCAAATTAGCTGATCTCAGGTACAGTGATACGAAGGCTACTGCAACTTCTTGTTACACCTCAGTCCATGGAAAAACATCAAGTCAGCCAGGGTACCTGCTCATTACCAAAAGGCCCTTACTGCAAAGTGTGCACGAGCATGCTTGCTCATTACCAAAGCAGTTTTTATGCATTGTATTTGTGCAGTCTTCCTAGCCCAATAGGTCAAATTACTACTACTACGTGTGCCTCTAACATAGTAAAAACCCTCCAAAGTACTTCACAGGAGCGAATGGGAAATCATGTTTGACGAACCTGTTGGGAGTTTTTTTTTTGAGGATGTTACTAACTGAATTAATAAAGGGGAGTAGGTGTAAGTAGTACACTTAGATTTTTAGAAGGCTTTTGATAAAGTCCCCCACAGGAGGTTAGTTAGCAAAATTAAAGCATATGGGATAGAAGGTAATACACTGGCATAGATTAAAGATTGGTTAACAGGCAGAAAGCAGAGAGCAGGAATAAACTGGTTATTCTCGTATTGGCAGGGTGTGACTAGTGGGGCACCACAAGCATCAGTACTTGGGCCCCAACAGTTCACAATATATATCAATGATTTGGATGTGGGGACCAAATGTAATATTTCCAAGTTCGCGGATGACACAAAACGAAGTGGGAATGTGCGTTGTGAGGAAGATGCAAAGCAGCTTCAAGGGGATTTGGAAAGACTTAGTGAGTCGGCAAGAATGTGACAGTTGGAATATGAAAAACGTGAGGTTATCCATTTTGGTAGGAGGAACAGACGTGCAGAGTATTTCGTCAATGATAAGAGACGAGAAAGTGTAGATGTACAAAGGGACCTCGGTGTCCTAGTCAATAAGTCACTGAAAGCCAAAATGCAGGTGCAGCAAGCAATTAAAGCTATTAGCATGTCAACCTTTATCGCAAGAGGATGAGAGTACAGGAGTAGTGAAGTCTTGCTTCAATTGTATAAAACCTTGGTTAGACCACACCTGGAGTAGTGTGTGCAGTGTTGGTCCCCTTACCTTTGGAAGGATATTATTGCCATAGAGGGAGTGCAACAAAGGTTCACCAGATGTGTTTCCAGGCTGGCCTATGAAGAGAGATTGGGGAAACTAGGCCTGTATTCTCTAGAGTTTCAAAGAATGAGAGGTAATCTCATTGAAACCTACAAAATACATAAAGGGATAGAGAGGGTAGATGCAGCTAAGGTGTTTCCCCTGGTTAGGGAGTCTAGAATAAGGGGACACAATTTTAAAATAAGGGGAAGCCACTTAGGACAGAGATGAGGAGAAATTTCGCTACTCAGAGGGTTGTGAATCTTTGGAATTCTCTACCCCAGAGGGCTGTGGAAGTTCAATCATTGAGTATGTTTAAAGTACAGAATGACAGATTTCTAAATACAAATGACATAAGGGGATATGGGGATAATGTGGGAAAAAGGCATTGAAGTGGATGATCAGCCATGATTGTATTGAATGGCAGAGCAGGATGGATGGGCTTAATGGCCTACTCCTGTTCCAATGTTAACATTATTTGACACCAAGCCACATCAGGAGATATTAGGGCAGAAAGGCTTAGCTGAAGAGGTGAGTTTTAAGAAGTGAATTAAAGGAGGAAAGAGAGATAGAGGCAAAAAGATTTATGGATAGAATTCCAGAGGTTATGGCCTTGGTAGCTGAAGACATAGCCACCAATGATGCAGCGATTAAAACTGGGGACATTCAAGAAGCCAGAATTGGAGTAGCATAGATATATCGGAGGGTTGTCGGGCTGAAGGAGATTATAGAGATAGGGAGGGGGCAAGACCATGGAGGGACTTAAAAACAAGGATAAGAATTTTTTTTAAAAATAAATCGAGGCATCACTTAACTGGGAGCCAATACAGGTAGAGCACAGAAGCAATGTGTGAACGGGGCTTGTTGTTTAGACACAGACAGCAGAGTTTTAGATCATCTCAAGTTTACAGAAGTTGGAAGGCCGGCCAGGAGTGCATTGGAATCATCAAATCTGGAGTTAACATAGACATGGATGAGAGTTTCAGCAGATGAGCCAAAACACTGGTGGAGTTGGGCAATGTTACGGAGGTGGAAATAGACGGTCTTAAAGATGGCACAGTTGTGTGGTCTGAAGCTCATTTTGGAGTCAAGCATGGCACCAAGGTTGCAAACAGTCTGGTTCAGCATCAGACAGTTGTCAGGGAGAGGGATAGAGTTGGTGGCTAGAGAACAGTGTTTGTGGTGGGGACAGAAGACAATGGCTTCAGTCTTCCCAATGCTTAGTTGGAGGAAATTTCTGCTCTTCGAGTAATGAATGCCTGACAAGCAGTTAGACAATTTAGAGACACTGGAGGATTTGAGAGGTGTGGGGTGAGGTAGAGATGGGTGTTGTCAGCATGTATGTGGAAGCAGACACTGTTTTCAGATGATAAAAAGAAAATACTTGCATTTATATAGGGCCTTTCACAACCACTGGACATCTCAAAGCACTTTACAATCAATGAAGTACTTTTGAAATGTAGACACTACATTAATGTAGGAAACGTGGCAGACAATTTGTACTTAATCACCTTGCCGTTTGAAGTTTAATATGACCAGATAATCTGTATTTTTGAGATATTGATTGAGGGATAAATATTAGCTCCCCTGCTCTTCGTCGAAATAGTGCATTGGATCTTTTACATCCACTGAGCAGGCAGATGGACCTCAGTTTAGTGCCTAATCCAAAAGGCAGCACCTCCAACAGTGCAGCACTCTCTCAGATGTGCCAGTGCAGAATTTTGTGCCCAAGCCCTGGAGTGGGACTTGAACCTGGAATCCCGTGGCTCAGAGGTAAGAGTGCTACCAGCTACAAAAACCCTCGATCATCCTCCTCCAAACAGTCAAAAATTCCAGAAGTTCTCCATTTGACAGTCGTTGTAAAGTAGTGATGCTGATTAGGCAAGTCGTACAGGCATGGTTGCAATTTTTCTCCAAATTCAGACACCTACCTCAGGCTCAACCAGTGAGTTATACTGATTAGATACAAACACTTGGATTACCAGATTTGAAAATACTAAGACAAAAAAGTGGTTATAAAACTATGAACAATACTTCACCTTCTGATGCTTTGCTCCACGAATATGAGCTGCATAAGCATCAGCTCCAGTACATGAAACATCACAGAGCTCACAACGCAGCTGATTTTGAATGCCACGAGCTGTTCCAGTATTGCTGCTTTGGTTAGTAGTTTTCAGAGCTGCTTCCTTCTTCTTGTGTTTCTGTCCTTCCAAATGTTCCCTATAAGTCTAGTGAAGCAGAAACAGATTCATTTTTTCCTTGAATGTTCAACTGTGGGTAACCGCTTCCATTTTATACTGGTGAAAGTAAATCTGTTTTTTTTTTACTAAATTCAGAAGTGTGGAGCAGAGTTATCAGGGAACAAAGTGCTGCATTTAACGGAGTGCTAAAGTTGGGAAGTTGGTGCAGAGGGAGGAGGTGGTGCTGCTTTTTATTCTTTTTGTTTTACCTCTGGTAGTTGGTGTTTTTCTTTTGTCTCTAAGCTAGGAGACTGTAACTAGCTATTACTTTACTAAATTAGTAACTAGCTAACTAACCAAATAAATAAATAAGGTTAGACAGACATGGCAGGGCAGGTGAAATGCTGCAACTGCAACATGTGCGAGTTTGTGGAAAGCGTTGCATTCCTGGACAACCATACCTGCAGTAAGTGTCTGCAGCTTGAGCAACTTCGGCTCAGAATGGTGAACTAGAGTCCAAGCTGCAGACACTGCAGGGCATCAGGGAGGGAAAGAGTTACTGGGATGCTCTGTTCCAGGAGGTAGTCACACCCCTTAGGTTAAGCAGAACTTTAGAGTTGGTCAATGGTCAGGGACAGGAGTGTGAGACAAAATCAGGCAGGTATGGAAATCAGCATGCAGTGATGGAGGATCCTTAACCCTTGACTTTGACCAACAGGTATGAGGTACTTGATACCTGGGTGGATGAGAACAAGGACTGCAGGATGGATGGACAATCTGGCCATGGTGCAGGAAGTTATTCAAGTTGCCGGGATGGGGGGAAAGGGGGTGTTGGGTCGGGATGTAGTGAAAAGGATGTGGTAGTAATAGGGGACAGCATAGCAGGGGGCTAGATACTGTTTTCTGCAGCTGCAACCCAGAGTTCTGAAGGTTGTGTTGCCTTCCTGGTGCCAGGATTAAAGACAGCTCCTCGTGGCTGGAGATGAACTTGGAGTGGAAGGGGGTGGATCCAGTTGTCGCAGTCCATGCAGGAACCAACATAGGTAGAACTAGGAATGACGTTCAAGGAGTTGGGGTCCAAATTAAAACAGACCCTCAAAAGGTAATAATCGCTGGCTTGTTACCCAAGCCACATGCCAATTGACATAGGTCAAGCAGATTAGAGAATTAAACACATGGTTCAAAGAATGGTGTGGGAAGGGGTTTCGACTCATGGGGCACTGGTCCCAGTACTGAGGAGGGAGCTGTTCTATTGGGATGGGCTCCACTAAAACCGAGCTGGGATAAGTGTCCTGAAAAATTGTATAACTAGGGCTGTGGATAGGGCTTTAAACTAAAAGAGCAAAAGGCAGGATGGGGAGAAGGGTTAAGTGAAGGGAGATTTAGAAATCCAAAGACAAAAGTCGAAGCAATAGAACAGTGTACTGATTTGGGTAAACACAAGAAGAGTGGAACCGAAAGGGACAGAGAGTTTATTGGTAATAGTGCATCAGCAAATAAGGTCCATGCAAAGAATAGTTGTTTAAAAAAAAAACACACATTAAAGGCTCTTTATCTGAATGCACAAACCATTCATAACAAAACAGATGAACAAATAGAAATAAATGGTTTACATCTAACCACCATTACAGAAACATGGTTACAAGGTGACCAAGGTTGGGAAATAAATATTTCAGGATACACATTTCAAAAAGTCAGAGTGAATGGAAAAGGAGGAATAGCCCTCTTAGTAAAGGGTAACATAAGGGATCTTGGTTCAGAAGATCAGGAAGTAGAATCAGTATGGGTGGAGATTAGTATTAGCAAGAATCAGAAAACGCTGGTGGGAGTAGTTTACAGGCCCTCTAAGAGTAGTAATACTGTTGGCCAGAGCATTAAGCAAGAAATAATTGGAGCTTGTAACAAAGGCAATGTAATAATTTTGGGGGACTTCAGTCTTCACAGACTGGAGAAATCAAATTGGCAAAGGTAGTTTGGAAGATGAATTGGTACAATGCTTTTGCAACAGTTTCCTGGAACAATACATTGTGGAAGCAAATATGGATAAAGCTATTTTAGATTTAGTATTGTATAATGAGGCACAGTTAATTAATAATCTCATAGTAAAAGATCCACTGGGGAAAAGTAATGAACGAGGGAGCAGGAACGAGGTTGGGTAAACAGACAAGGTGGTATGATGGCATACAAACAATGGGAAACATTTAGAAAAAAATTTGAAATGTTCAACAAAAGTACATTCCATTAAAAAAACAAAAAATCTCTGAGCAAGAACCATCCGTTGGTTATCAGGGAAGTTAAGGATAGTATTCAATTAAAAAAGCCTGAAAATGTTGCAAAGAATAGTTAGTAAGCCTGAGGATTGGGAGTACTTTAGCAACTAGCAAAGGGTGGCCAAATCGTTGATAAAAAGGGAAAAAAATATATAAGGAGAGTAAACATCCAGGAATATAAAAATTTTGTAAAAGCTTACAAGTGTATAAAAACGGAAAGAGTAGCTAAAGCAAAACGTTGGCCCCTTACAGGCAGAGACTGGAGAAATTATCATGGGGAACGAGGAAATGGCAGACACATTGAACAAATCAGTGTCCATTTTCACAGAAGACACAAGTTACATACCAGAAATAGAGGGTAACCTCTTATTTGGCCTCCTTATCTCGAGAGACAATGGATAAGCGCCTGGAGGTGGTCAGTGGTTTGTGAAGCAGCGCCTGGAGGGGCTATAAAGGCCAATTCTAGAGTGACAGGCTCTTCCACAGGTGCTGCAGAGAAATTTGTTTGTCGGGGCTGTTACACAGTTGGCTCTCCCCTTGCGCCTCTGTCTTTTTTCCTGCCAACTACCAAGTCTCTCCGACTCGCCACACTTTAGCCCCGTCTTTATGGCTGCCCGCCAGCTCTGGCGAACGCTGGCAACTGACTCCCACGACTTGTGATCAATGTCACAGGATTTCATGTCGCGTTTGCAGACGTCTTTAAAGCGGAGACATGGACGGCCGGTGGGTCTGATACCAGTGGCGGGCTCGCTGTACAATGTGTCTTTGGGGATCCTGCCATCTTCCATGCGGCTCACATGGCCAAGCCATTTCAAGCGCCGCTGACTCAGTAGTGTGTTTAAGCTGGGGATGTCGACCGCCTCGAGGACATCTGTGTTGGAGATACGGTCCTGCCACCTGCTGGGACTGTTCTAGAATCTAGGGGAAATTTGGGAAATTATAACCAGTGCATCCACTATCTCTGCAACTATCACCTGAGGATGTAGGCCATCAGGTCCTGGGGATTTGTCACAAGGAGCTAATAAGCATGAGGAACTTAAGCAGAGAAGATGTATTGGAGAAACGTAAGGGACTAAAAGCTGACAAATCCCCAGGACCTGATGGCCTACATCCTCAGGTGATAGTTGCAGAGATAGTGGATGCACTGATTATAATTTCCCAAATTTCCCCTAGATTCTAGAACAGTCCCAGCAGTTTGGAAGTTAGCAAATGCAACACCACTATTTAAGAAAGGAGGGAGAGGGGAAACATGCCCAGTTAGCCTGACAAAGATCAGGAAAATGCTGGCGTCTATTATTAAGGAAGTCTTAACAAAATACTTAGAAAATCATAGTATGATCAGAGAAAGACAACATGGTTTTACAAAAGGGAAATCATTTTTACAAATTTATTAAGAGTTTTTTGAGGATGTAACTAGTAGGGTAGATAAAGGGGAACCAGATGATCTAGTATACTTCAATTTTCAAAAGGCATTCAATAAGGTGCCACACAAAAGGCTAATATGCAAGATAAGGGCTCATGGAGTTGGATAATCAATTAGCATGGATGGAGGATTGGTTAATGGACAGGAAGCAGAGAATAGGGAGAAACAAGGCATTTTCAAGTTGGTATGCTGTAACTAGCAGAGTGCTGCAAGGATCAGTGCTGGGGCCTCAGCTATTTACAATCTACATTAATGGCTTTGACGAAGAGACCAAGAAGAATGTATCTAAATTTGCTGACGATACAAAGCTAGGTGGGAATGTAAGCTGTGATGAGGCCACAAAGAGGCTGCAAAGAGATGTAGACAGGTTAAGTGAGTGGGCAACAAGGTCGCAGATGGAGTATAATGTAGGGAAGTGTGAGGTCATTCACTTTGGTCGCAAGAATAGAAAAGTAGAATTTTTTTTTTTTTTAAGAGGCATGAAACTTCTAAATGTTCATGTTCAGATACTTGGGTGCACTCATACAAGAAACACAAAGCTAGCATGCAGGTACAGCAAGCAATTAGAAATGTAAATTGCATGTTGGCCTATACTGCAAGGATATTGGAGTATAAGAATAAGGAAATTTTGATACAATTGTACAAGGCGAAGTTTCACTCGACTGGTTGCTGGGATGAGACGGTTTTCCTTTGATGAGAGGCTCAGTAAATTGGGCCTATACACTCTGGAGTTCAGAAAAATGAGAGATAATCTCATTGAAACATACAAGGTTCTGAAGGGGCTTGACAAGGTAGACAGAAGTCGTTTCCCCTGGCTGGGGAATCTAAAATACGGGGGCACATGTCTCACGATAAGTGGTCCATCATTTAGGACTGAAATGAGGAGAAATTACTTCACTCAAAAGGTGGCGAATCTTTGGAATTCTCTACCCCAGAGGGTTGTGGATATGTCATCACTGAGGATATTTAAGGCTGAGGCACAGATTTTTTGGCCTCCCAGGAAATCAAGGGAAAAAGAGGAGTGGGCAAGTAAGTAGATCACAATCGTTACAGTGCAGGAGGCCATACAGCCCATCGTATCCGCACCAGCTCTCTGAATGAGCAATTCACCTAATGCCATTACACCGCCTTCTCCCCGTAACACTGCACATTCTTCCGTTTCAGAGAACAGTCTAATTCCCTTTTGTATGCCTCGATTGAACCTGCCTCCACCACACTCAGTGCATTCCAGACCTTAACCACTCGCCACGTGAAATAGTTTTTCCTCCTGTTGCTTTTGCTTATTTTGCCAATTTAAATCTGTGCCCTCTCGTTCTTGAACCTTTCAGGAGTGGGAACAGTTTCTCCCTATCTGTCCAGATCACTCATGATTTTGAATACCTCTATCAAATCACCTCTCTGCATTCTCTTCCCCAGGGAAAACAGTCCCAACTTCTCCAATCTATCTTCATAACTGAAGTTCCTCATCCCTGGAATTATTTTCGTGAATCATTTCTGCACTCTCTCCAATGCCTTCACGTCTTTCCTAAAGTGCGGCGCCCAGAACTGGACGCAATACTCTAGCTGAGGCCAAACTAGTGTCTTCCTCTTTGCTCTTGTACTCTGTGCCCCTATTAATAAAGCCTAGGATACTGTGTGCTTTATTTACTGCTCTCTCAACCTGTCCTGCCACCTTCAATGACTTATGCACATACACACTCAGATTCCTCTGCTCCTGCATCAACTTTAGAATTGTACCTTTTATTCTATATTGCCTCTCCATGGTCTTCATACCAAAATGAATGACTTCACATTTCGCCGCATTGAACTTAATCTACCACTTGTCCGCCTATTCCACCAACTTGTCAATGTCCTTTTGAAGCTCTACACGATCCTCCCAGCTCACAATGCTTCGAAGTTTTATATCATTGAGTTGAGTCAGAAGATCAGTCACGATCGCACTGAATGGTGGAGCAGGCTCGAGGGGCTGGTCTACTCCTGATCCTATTTCTTATGTTATGTTCAACATCAGGAATGCTGTCAGCAGTCAGAGTAGAAATTTAAAGCACAGTAAGTGACTTTTTTTTTTATTCATTCATGGGATATGGGTGTCACTGGCGAGGTCAGCATTTATTGCCCATCCCTAATTACCCTTGAGAAGTTGGTGGTGAGCTGCCTTTCTGAACTGCTACAATCCATGTGAGGTAGGTACACACACAGCACTGTTAGGAAGGGAGTTCCAGGATTTTGACCCAGTGACAGTGAAGGAATGGCGATATAGTTCCAAGTCAGGATGGTGTGTGATTTGGAGGGGAAGTTGAAGGTAGTGGTGTTCCCATGCATCTGCTGCCCTTGTCCTTCTAGTTGGTAGAGGTTACAGTTTGGAAGGTGCTAAGGAGCCTTGGTGCATTGCTGCAGTGCATCTTGTAGATGGTACACACTGCTGCCACTGTGTGTCGGTGGTGGAAGGAGTGAAGGCTTGTGGATGTGGTGTCAATCAAGCGGGCTGCTTAGTCCTGGATGGTGTCGAGCTTCTTGAGTGTTGTTGGAGTTGCACCCATCACACTCCTGACTTGTGCGTAGAAGATGGTGGACAGACTTTGGGGAATCAGGTTGTGAGTTATGCGCCTCAGGATTCCTTGCCTCTGACCTGCTCTTGTAGCCACGGTATTTATATGGCTACTCCAGTTCAGTTTCTGGTCAATGGTAGCCCCTAGGATGTTGATAGTGAGGGATTCAGCTATCGCAATGCCATTGAATGTCAAAGGGAGATGGTTAGATTCTCTCTTGTTGGAGATGATCATTGCCTGGCACTTGTGTGGCACGAATGTTACTTGCCACTTCTCAGCCCCAGCCTGGATATTGTCCAGGTCTTGCTGTATTTCTACACAGACTGCTTCAGTGTCTGAGGTGTCGCGAATGGTGCAATCAGCAAACATCCCCACTTCTGACCTTACGATTAATGGAAGGTCATTGATGAAGCAGCTGAAGATGGTTGGGCCTAGGACACTACCCTGAGGAACTCCTGCAATGATGTCCTGGAGCTGAGATGACAGACTTCCAACAACCACAACCATCTTGCTTTACGCTAGGTAGGACGCCAACCAGCAGAGAGTTTACCCCGATTCCCATTGGAGAGAGATTGGATAGGCTGGGTCTGTTTTCTCTGGAGAGAAGGAGGCGGAGAGGGGACATGATAGAGGTACATAAATTATGAGAGGTATAGATAGGGCAGATAGCCAGAGTCTGTTTCCCATGGTAGGGGTCACTAAAACTAGAGGACGTAGATTTAAGGTGAGAGGGAGGAGGTTTAAAGGGGATCAAAGAGGTAAATTTTTCACACAAAGAATAGTGGGGATCTGGAATGAGCTGCCTGAGGTGGTGGTGGAGGCAGGAACAGTAACGACATTTAAGAGGCATCTGGACAGGTACTTGAATGAGCAAGGCATAGAGGGCGATGGAATTAATGCAGGCAGGTGGGATTAGTATAGATAGGCATTATGGTTGGCATGGATGCGGTGGGCCTGTTTCTATGCTGTACAACTCTATGACTTCAGTTTTGCTAGGGCTCCTTGATGCCATACTCGGTCAAATGCTGCCGTGATGTCAAGGGCAGTCACACTCACCTCGCGTCTTGAGTTCAGCTCTTTTGTTCATGTTTGAACCAAGGCTGTAATGAGGTCAGGAGCTGAGTGGCCCTGGCAAAACCCAAACTGAGCGTCACTGAGCAGGTTATTACTAAGCAAGTGCCACTCGATGACACCTTCCATCACTTTACTGATGATTGAGAGTAGACTGATGGGGTGGTAATTGGCCAGGTTGGACTTGTCCTGCTTTTTGTGTACAGGACATACCTGGGCAATTTTCCACATTGCCGGGTAGATGCCAGTGTTGTAGCTGTACTGGAACAGCTTGGCTAGGGGTGCGGCAAGTTCTGGAGCACAGGTCTTCAGTACTATTGCCGGAATATTGTAAGGGCCCAAAGCCTTTGCACTATCCAGTGCATTCAGTCACTTCTTGATATCACGCGGAGTGAATCAAATTGGCTGAAGTCTGGCATCTGTGATGCTGGAGACTTCAGGAGGAGGCAGAGATGGATCATAAACTTGGCACTTCTGGCTGATGATTGCTGCAAATGCTTCAGCCTTATCTTTCGCACTGATGTGCTGGGCCCCCCCATCATTGAGGATGGGGATATTTGTGGAGCCGCCTCCTCCGGTTAGTTGTTTAATTGTCCACCACCATTCACGGCTGGATGTGGCAGGACTGCAGAGCTTAGATCTGATCTGTTAGTTATGGGGTCACTCAGCTCTGTCCATCGCATGCTGCTTACACAGTTCGGCACGCAAGTAGTCCTGTGTTGTAGCTTCACCAGGTTGACACCTCATTTTGAGGTATGCCTGGTGCTGCTCCTGGCATGCCCTCCGGCACTCTTCATTGAACCAAGGTTGGTCTCCTGGCTTGATGGTAATGGTAGTGTGTAGAATACACCGGGCCATGAAGTTACAGATTGTGGTTGAGTACAATTCTGCTGCTGATTGTCCACAGCGCCTCAATGATGCCCAGTTTTGCATTGCTAGTTCTGTTCTAAATTTATCCTATTTAGCACAGTGGTAGTGCCACACAACACGAAGGAGGATATCCTCAATGTGAATGCGGGACTTCGTCTCCACAAGGACTGTGCGGTGGTCACTCATACCAATACTGTCACGGACAGATGCATCTGCGGCAAGCAGATTGGGGAGGACGAGGTCAATATGTTTTTCCCTCTTGTTGGTTCCCTCACCACCTGATGCATACCCAGTCTAGCAGCTATGTCCTTTAGGACTCGGCCTGCTCGGTCAGTAGTGGTGCTACTGAGCCACTTTTGGTGATGGACATTGAAGTCCCCCACCCAGAGTACATTCTGAACCATTGCCACCCTCAGTGCTTCCTCCAAGTGGTGATCAACATGGAGGAGTACTGAGTCATGACCTGAGGGATAGCAGTAGATGGTAATCAGCAGGAGGTTTCCTTACCCATGTTTGACCTGATGCCATGAGACTTCATGGGGTCTGGAGTCGATGTTGAGGACTCCCAGGGCAACTCCCTCCCAATTGTATACCACTGTGCTGACACCTCTGCCGGGTCGATCATACTGGTGGGACAGGGCATACACGGGGATGGTGATGGCAATGTCTGGGACATTGTCTGTAAGGTATGATTCCGTGAGCATGACCATGTCCGGCTGTTGCTTGACTAGTCTGTGGGACAGCTCTCCCATCTTTGGCACAAGCCCCCAGATGTTAGTGAGGAGGACTTTGCAGGGTCGACGGGGTTGGGTTTGCCATTGTCATTGCCAGTGGCAAAGTCGATGCTGGGTGGTGTGTCCGGTTTCATTGTTTTATTGACTTCGTAGTGGTTAGATGCAACTGAGTGGCTTGCTAGGCCATTTAAGAGTCAACCACAGTGCTGTGGGTCTGGAGTCACATGTGGGCCAGACCAGGCAAGGACTGCAAGTTTCCTTCCCTAAAAGGACATTAGTGAACCAGGTGGGGTTTTTTTTTTTACAACAATCGACAGTGGTTTCATGGCCATTATTAGACTAGCTTTTAATTCCAGATTTTTATTAATTGAATTCAAATTCCACCTTCTGCTGTGGTGAGATTCGAAACCATGTCCCCCAGAGAAATACCCTGCGTCTCTGGGTTAATAGCCCAGTGACAATACCACTACGCCACCGCCTCCCCGCTGGCTCTTCACTGATCCAAAAAACTGATGGCACTACCCCCACAACCTTCCCATATCACTATGCATCTTCCTCGATCTCGAATAATTATTCAATTTTAGTTTAAAACAAACAATGGTTTCTGCAATATGAAATTTCCTCAAAACCCTCATTTTGACAAATTCAATTGAGGATTCCTCATCAGATACACCCTAACTACAGGAAGTAGGCTTTCCCTCTCACACTATCAAAACCGATTCCAATCTTTAAAAACCTCTTAAATCTCCCCTTCACCTTCTCGGTTCTATTGAAAATAGTTCCAGTACCTCAAGTCTCTTCTCACAATTAAGAGTTTTTGGTGAACCTATGCTGTACCCTCTCCATTGGCTGTAATGTCAATTCTGTAACAGGGAAGCCCAAGCACAGGAAACAGATAATGAAGGATCAAAAAGACAAGGATACTGGACTAGAAAAAGAAAATGTTCAGTAAGGTATCAAGGGATTGAGCCCAAATTAAGTGGGTAGATAGCTATGGTATGAAAGATGACATAGTCATCTGACACAGTCAAATGTGAGATGCAGCACAAATATATACTCCCACAAGGTGAAGAGACTGCAATGGATAGTACTCTGTGGAAAAACAACACACTTTAAAGGGGAAACATACAAGAAGGACATATGAACAGCATTAGGCTTTACAAACCCCTGAACCTGTTGTGGCATTCGAATAGATCATGGCTGATCTATAACTCAATTCCATTTTCCATCATCTGCTTCATATCCTTGATACCAGTACCCAAACTCACATTGATCGGTCTCAAAAGCTTTAATTGATCCAGCATCCCCAGACTTTTTGTTGGGAGAGCAAAAAGTTTCAGCCTTCTACTGCCCTTTGTGTAAAAGGGTTTTGATTTCACTGCTAAATGATCTAGCTCTAACTTTAAGATTATGCCCACTTGTTCTGGATTCACCCAATGGGGGGAGAAATAATTTCTCAGTATCTGTTCTCTCATTCTTTTATCCTGAAAACCTCAAATTGGATCATAGCCCTGTATTCAAAACTTAAGGGAATACAAACCAAGTTCGGCTTCATAATTTAACCCATTAAGCCCCAGTATCATTCTGGCCAATCTGTGCTGTAACCCCTCCACAGTCAATACATCTTTCCCAAGGTAGTACCCAAAACTGATGGGATGTGACCAAGGTTCTATAGAACTGAAGCATAACATCCCCACTTTTGTATTGTGCACCACCACTCCACAGCTCAGAGTCTCATCATTAATAAAGTATTGAGATTTGTCTTTCTTGACTCTGAAGTGGATGATCTCAGTTACTTTCCATCATTCACAGTTTTTTCCCCACTCACCTAGTTTGTTTATGCCCCTTTGAACTACCTGTTCCCATCTACACAACTTACTGTGCCACCTACCTTTATTTTGTTGTCTGCAAACTTGGATATAACATTTCACTACCCTTCATCCAAGACATTGCTATATGCGGTGAAAAGCTGAGGCCCAGACAGTACAGATCCCTAGGGAACATTACTTGTGACATACCAACAGAGATTGCTCCCTTTAACCCAAATGCCCATTCCCTAGCTCCCAATAAATTATCAACCCACATCACAAAGTTACCTTGAATTCCATGCCCTCTCATTTTTGCTCATAATTTCTTGTGTGGAAGTTTGTGAAATGCTTACTGTAAAGTCCATATTTAAACCCTCCATATCCACCATGTTAGTGACCTTCTTGAAAAGTTAACTAGAATTAGGCATGACCCATACAAATCCATGCTGACCCTCACGATCAGCTCATGGTTGTCCAAGTGTCCAGCGCCTGTGTGTCTCATGACAGATTTCAATAACTTCCCCATAATTGGTGTTAAATTGATTGGTCTTTAGTTACCTGGTTTCTTCCTCCTTCTCTTGTTGCAAAACAGGAGTAACATTTGCAATTTAGCAATCCAAAAGGCACAATTCCCAAAGATATAGAACTTACCTATTTTGAGCTCTCATTTTTTCTTAAATTAAAATCCATAAATTTCCTCCCCTTAACCTTTTAGGTTTCCTTGTACTACTGGTATTTTGTCCCCTTACTCCACTGAGAATGGACACAAAAAATATTAATTGAGCAAATCTGCTATTTCCTTACTGTCCATTATAGTCTCATCTGCATTTGTCTTTAAAGTGTTCATATTCCCCTTCACCACAATATTTCTCTTAATATATTCATACAAACTTTTCCTGTTCACTTTGATATTCATTGCAAGATTTCTTTGTGCATCTTTAATTTTTTTTGCTTTTTATAGCTCTTCCTGTCAACTGGATTTCCACTTTTTCTTGCATTTGTATAGACTTTTCTTTTAGCTTGACACTGTTTCATACCATATTAACCATGATTGTCAAACAATGCAAGTGGAGCTTTTACATTTTAAGGGTATGTACTAGTTTTGTATCATATCAAATACATCTTTAAATACCTTCTCATTGCTTTGTCTGCAGGTTAACTCATTAACAGTTCAGTTTGCTGTGGTTAATTCATTTCTCATTCCTTCAAACTACGTCTTACTTAAATTTAAAACCTTGGTTTGTGACTCTCCCTTCTCTGTCAAACCTAAAATCAAATTCGAATCATATTATGGTCACTGTTCACAAGATGCTCCCTTACCACAAGATGGTCAACCAATTCTGTTTTTTAAAAAATCCTCACTAAATCTAGCGTGGCCTGTTCAATGGTCACTTTTAAAACATTGTTCCAGAAGATATTCTCCAATACATTCCACAAATCCATTGCTTTTACTGTTTCTCCCCCTCTATGCAAAAAAATGTAATCTCTCATTATAAAGATTATTTTAGGTTAGAATCTTTATAATGTGACTATTTTAAATTATAAAATTCACCATGAGTCATATTTTAAAAACAAACATACTATCTATAGAGACACCACATTTGCTGAAGTTAAGCTTAATTTCCTCTTTTGTGCTTGGAGGTAAATAATTGTCAAAGAAAATTGGGTCGGGAGTATCACATGCACCTAACAGAATGTATGTGATATTCCTGTCCATTTAAGTTAATGGACTGCAAATTGGGCGGTGCAGTGGTTAGCACCGCAGCCTCACAGCTCCGGCGACCCGGGTTCAATTCTGGGTACTGCCTGTGTGGAGTTTGCAAGTTCTCCCTGTGTCTGTGGGTTTTCTCTGGGTGCTCCGGTTTCCTCCCACAGCCAAAAGACTTGCAGGTTGATAGGTAAATTGGCCATTATAAATTGCCCCTAGTATAGGTAGGTGGTAGGGAAATATAGGGACAGGTGGGGATGTGGTAGGAATAAGGGATTAGTGTAGGATTAGTATAAATGGGTGGTTGATGGTCAGCACAGACTCGGTGGGCCGAAGGGCCTGTTTCGGTGCTGTATCTCTAAACTAAACTAAACTGCTTTTACTACAGGCTTCCTTTATCTCCATATTTATACACTACATCACTACTAGCTAGAAGTCTGTAGACAACTTCTACTGGAGTCTTGGATCATTTGTTGTTCCTTAACTATACACAGTATTTCCACTGCCTGACGATCCTTACTAAAATCCCTTCTTTCTACTTCCGTAATTGCGTCTATCAATGGTGCCCCGCCCCCTCTTTCCCAATGTTCCTCATTTCTAAGGATCCTATAACCCGGAATATATAACTGCCAATCATGCTCAGTTTGTAGCCAGATCTCTGTAATGGCTGCATCATATCATTTAAGCTGCATTTTATGATCCTAACACACTGTATACAGTTTGATTTATAAGCATTCTTGAACACCACAAGCAATATAACACAATAATACAATATTGCTTGGTACAGAGTGTGAATTAATTCATGTAACTTCCAAAACCCATCAATCCAGCCATTTCCAAATTGGAAAGTACACAGGAACAGTGAACTGTAAACTAATCAAAAGTTGGTATGTTCACAGTGCAATTCATTCTTACCTGTGGCCCAGCACAACTGATCTTGCAAACATCACAGTAATGGATCTGAGGTTGTTTAGGTGGCTGCTTTGGTTTCTGTTTATTCTGGAATGGCACTTTCTTGGTGAAAGTGGTCCCAGCCCAAGCTGCTGCTTGTTTTTGCTGCTGCTGCTGTTGCTGCTGCTGCTGATAGTAAGATGATGCAGCAGAATATACTGCAGCTTCATATCCAGCATACGTAGCTCCTAAAGAATGAAATTAAAAAAAAAAAATTACTGTCCGGTTTTTAAAATAAATCCACTTTAACCAAACTGTCATTCCCTCAGAGAAGTTCCAAGTTTTATTTTTCCTCCAGATGCATTTCCATTTTGGGAAGAGAATTATTATAAACATATGAAAGATTGACCAGAAAAGTCCAGGTGGCCCACTGAGCCTGCTCTAAACAAACAGCCATGATAATTTAAGAATTACAATTTTCAACACCCACCAGCAGCCATGAGATCTCCTGGGAGAGTCCAAATAAAAACCCACAGACAAGAGGAAAATAAATCTGGAAAATTCCTTGCAGAACTGGACATAATGTTTTTTCTCCACTAATGAATAGATATGGAAAATCATTCAAGCTCATCTATACAGAAAAATTACAGAATCCAATTGTTGAATGATTCCAATGCCTGGAAGATTGTTCCATATGTTGGTCACTATGTGCAGAACTTCTTGACATCAGTCTTAAATGATATTTAGTCATTTGAACCTTATTCTATGGTTACAATTTAGCCTGAGGTAGTGTTCAAGATCTGCTTTTTCTAAAATAAAAGCAAAATACTGCGGATGCTGGAAATCTGAAACAAAAACAAGAAATGCTGGATTCACTCAGCAGGTCTGGCAGCATCTGTGGAAAGAGAAGCAGAGTTAACGTTCCGAAGAAGGGTCACTGACCCGAAACGTTAACTCTGCTTCTCTTTCCACAGATGCTGCCAGACCTGCTGAGTGAATCCAGCATTTCTTGTTTTTGTTTCTGCTTTTTCTATATTGTTTAAAGGACTTGCACTTATATTATACTTTATCACACCCTCAAAACCTTTCAAAGCACTTTACAACCATCAAAAAACAGGTCACTTGTGTGGACAAAATGCAATAGCTAAACAGCAAATGAGATAAACGACCAGTTCATCTGTTTCTGGGTGGTGACGACTGAAGGAGAGATGTTCACCAGGATATCAGGGGAACCTTGTTCTTGTTTAAATAGCATGATGGAATTTTTTTACCCACCTAAGCAAGCAGATGGAGCTTCAGTTTAGCATCTCGCATGATAGATGGTACTGCTAACAACACACCCTCAGTACTGCATTAAAGTATCAGCCTAAATTTGTGCTCAAGTCCATATTGGACCCACAAGCTTCTGACTCATGGGCAAAACTGCTACCAACTGAGCCAGTCTGGTCAGGTATTTGTGGTTAAATATTGTATGTATATCTCCATCTAAAGTCACCTCTTTGCAAGGTTGAAAATCCCAAGCTTTCTCAAGTCATTCTTCATAACTCAGTCCTTTGAAGTTGGAGATTAAGCCCGACCAAGCTAAGGCACAGAGCATAACCACAGATCTCATGTGAACAGAGTGGGGAGTTGAAATTTTGTTGAGAATGGAAATTCAGTGCAGAGGGGTAAAGAGGTGCTCCTTTTGCATTTAACAGTTATTGTGCAAGCTTGAGGGAGTAAGTATGTAAGACTAGGGACCTACAATTGATGCTTTTAGTCATTTGGAGGTAAAGAACTGGAGTACTGCTGAAAATAGCGACATGTTGGCAAAGCTCTTCATCTTGCACTCATCAGGACAATCCGCAAGAATATCAATGCAAGGGAAAACTACTTTTTACTGCATGAGAAGACAGTGCTGATTGGTTAGCAAGTGAATTCTGATTGGTAGAGGCGCTGCCATGGAGAATGCACCAGTTTATGGAGACTGACAGTAAACTGCCAAGCTTTGTTTGAAATTTAAACCAGGCAGTTTGACTCTGAATGGTCAAGGCATTGCCTTGAGGAATGAACTAGTGAATGGTTGTCACTCTATTTTCAGCAATAGTCAAATTGATGCTTTATTAAACTAATTTAGCTAGTTTAAATTAAAAAGATAAAAAATAAACCAAGTGAATTAATTACATGAAATTTTAATTAAACGTATTAAACAAGGGTAGGTAGAGATGTCAATGCAGGAGGTGTGCCCATTGTAGGAGTTTGTGGAGAGCAGAGTGATCTCAGGCCAACAACATCTGCAGTTAGTGTTTCCAACTGTAAGATTTAGGTTCGGGAGTGACAGATAGCCGAAGAAGGGGGTTGAGCTCATGGTGTGATTTTAAAATAGTATATTAAGTAGCAATTTAAATACAATGAATATTAAGTAGCAGTTTAAATACGATGCCACTGACCAGAAACATACCTGGCCATTATAAATACTGTGACTACAACAGCAGGTCAGAGGCTGGGTATCCTGTGACAAGTGACTCATCTCCTAGCTCCCCAAAGCCTGCCCACCATCTACAAGGCACAAGTCAGGAGTGTGATGCCTGGATGAGTGCAGCTTCAACAACACTCAAGAAGCTCAACACCATTCAGGACAAAGCAGCCTGCTTAATCTGCACCCCATCCACCACATTAAACATTCACTCCCTCCACCACCACCACAGTGGCAGCAGTGTGTACCATCTACAAGATGCACTGCAAAAACATGCCAAGGCTTCTTTGACAAGACCCCATAAACACACAACCTCAACTACCTAGGACAAGACACACTGGACCACCACCCTCAAGTTCCCCTCCAAGTTACACATCCTGACTTGGAAACATCTTGTCGCTCCTTCATCACTAGATCAAAATCTTGGAACTCTCTATCCAACAGCACTTTTGCAGAGTACCTTCACCACACCGACCAATGTGATTCAAAAATGCAGGTCACCACCACTTCTCAAGAGCAATTTGGGATAGGAAATAAATGCTGGCCTTGCCAGTGATGCCCACGTCCCATGAATGAATAAAATAAAAATATTTATCTTAGAAGCTAAGGTTCACTAGAATTATTCCTGGGATGAGATAGCTGTCCTAGGAGGTGATTGAGTAGAATGAAGCTACATCGCCTGCAGTTTAGAAGTTCAGGAGGTAATCTCATTGAAATGTATAAAATTCTTAAAGGGCTTGACAGGGTAGATGCTGAGAAGCTATTTCCCCTGGCTGGAGAGTCTAGAACTTGGCATCATAGTCTCAGGATAAGAGGTCAGCCATTTAGGACTGAGATGAGGAGTAAGTTCTTCACTCAGAGGATTGTGAATCTTTAGAATTCTCTACCCCAGAGAAAAATACATTCAAAACTGAGATCAATAGATTCTTGGGAATCAAGGGACAGGGCAGGAAAATGAAGCTGAAGTAGATGTTCAGCCACAATCTTATTGAATGGTGGGGGCAACACAATGGGTCATATGGCCTACTCCAGTTCCTATTTCTTACATCAGTGTTCAAGATTCAGTCTGATCAAAAAGAACTGCAAAATTATAGCATATCTTCCTCCAACTTAGTTACATTGTTTTGGCTCTGTACTTCAGCACTCCTTTGCTTTGTTGATTGCTTAACATGCCCAATCACTGCATAGTGTATAGAATTTACTCAAACCCCTACATTCAACTGCACCCTTAGCTATTTTAGGTATACAAGGTACAACTATCAAGAAAGAATGAACAGGCCAGGACTCTATTCTCTAAAAAAGACAGAGGGGTGACCTGATAGGAGGTCTTTAAAATTATGAAGATGTTCAATAGAGTAGATGTGGAGGGAATGTTTATATTTGTTGGCAGGGGGTGGAAAGTGGAGTCCAAAAACTAGGGGCCATAAATTCAAGAAAGTCACTAAAAAAATCCAATAGGGAACTCAGAAGAAACTCCTTTAGAGATTGGAGAGAACAGAGAAGTCACTACCACACAGAACACTTCAGGCAAATAGCATTTAAGGGGAAGCTAGATAGGAGATGAGAGAGAAAGGAACAGAAGGATATGCTGTCAGGGCAGGCCAAAGGTGGAGAAGGCTGTTTCCGTGTTGTATAATTCTATGTATTTTGACACTATTCCTTACCATTTTCACACATGTGTGCATACACACACTTCCAATTCAGCCACAAAAGCATCTCCTAGGATGATCATGAATTTAAAAAAAAAGACAGGAAAAAGATAACATTTTTGGTAGCTGGGATTATAGCCATGCTTTATCCACATTTCTCCTTCATCTGACCACCCTTTTAACACGTTTCTACACATACCCAGCGAATCCCTTTGCCATGCAGGATTTATGGAATTTTTCAGTTTGTTAAATTGGTTAATCCATTTGGGGTCATGCTTGTTTTGAGTTAGGTATTTATCCCTAATGCTCAACTTTACACCTTTTATAATGTTCTAATTGTCCACAATCAAAGCATTGAACCAACTCCCCCAATCATTTGATTTACCCACTTTATAGAGGCGTGCAGAGTATTTAAGGTATGTCTTACCATTTGTATTAATTGCTTATCTTCAAGGCAGAAAAGCACCATGCTGAGTCACCAGAATTGTTAGGAAACAGATAATCAATATCCTCAATTTCCAAGCACATTAAAAAGGCATCTAGAAGAGCCTGTTTACTCATTTAATTAGGAAAAATCTAAATTAAATAATTGTATTGCGGGCTACACAAAAGGAAATAAAGGCTACCCAATAAATCAAAAATAGCAGTCACATGTGCACCATACCTGAAGTCTGCCGTGAAGCACCAGTGAACCCAACTGCCACATCAAGAATTTTTGGCTGAAGTAACTGGAAGTAACTAAACTGATCATTCTTGAAACTATTAATCTTAGTCATATATTCCTGACTGCAAATGGAGGATACTCCAATTTGAGTCTAGGGCTGGGAACATGGGACATTAGAGTCACCACTTACAGATCCATGGGTTTGAAAGAACATTTAGATCCAGCTACGGGAATAGTTCAACTCAAATCCCATTTTCACATCCCACATGCATCAAAATTAATTTCCCTCACCATTTTAATTGATTCAATATGATAAAAATATAAACCCAAAAGCTTGAAATCAGTTCAACCAATTTGATTTAACATAAAAGTATTAAATTTTGTTTGTGTGGCAAACATAAAATGCAATGCGATTCACAAATTTCCCTGCCCCTAAAGGCTAGAGCTGCAATCAGCTATACTTTGCAGACCGACATACACAAGCAAAGTAGCCTTTTGCATCAGTCCGCGGCAAGTGGACAAGGGATAACACACCTCCTGAATTAATCACAAATTCACCAAAGGCAAGGTTCAAACCATATCACAACCGGCATATTTAACCAAACTACTGCAAAACTGAAGCCTGTTAATTCAACATTACACTTCATAAAACTACTAAATACTGACTTTTACATAAATTGGACCCATATTTCCAGGAGATGCAGATCTAGTAGTCAAAAAACAGTATTTAATTTTTAAAATAAAGATGGCATAATGGATGATGATACAGGTTGAATTTGCCACAGCACTGTGGTCCCAATTTCAGCCATGCTGCTGTGAGAAACCAATGTGCTGAGGTCAGGGATTCTCCAACTTTTGTACAGGGCGTAAGCATGTATTACAAAATTCCAAATCTCATCTCCATACCATTTCTGTATACCCCCTGCCAGCTGGCTCAGGTTTCCATCAGCAGAGGCCTGGGAGCAGGTCACCTGCAGGTGACAGAGAAGAAAATCCCTTCAGAAGGTACTTTGTGTGTATATGTTGCCCAATAAAAGGTACAAACTAACAGACAGAAACACGGAGAAAAAGAAGTAACCACAACAGGAAAAAAAAGGGGATTAAAATGTTTTCAAGAATGTTTGTAGTAAGAATCCAAGATCTATACAAGAATCTGAAATACTTTACTCCTTACCAGTGTAAGTCACAGCAGTCGAGCTGTATGTACCACTTTGAGTATAGGACGGAACCACAGTGGCAGCTGCTGCAGCAGCCGGTTGCACAGTTGTGGACACTGGGTAAACAGTAAAGGTAGTAGTTGGGTTTGGTGTAGCTGGCTTTATCGCTGTCACTTGTCGAGTCTGTTGAGCTTGTGTATATTGTGTTGCAGCTTGACTATATCCTGCCTTGGCAGCTGCAACGAAAATGTTAATTATTTAACAACTTTTGGGAACAGATTTAAAAGAATGCAAACAGAAGAGGATTTGTCACTGTTCCCTTGAAACTTTTAAATATCATGGTATATTTTAAATACACAGTCCAAATCTGCAGCTCCACTTCAACCACAATACCCTGTCACTCAACACACTTCAGCAACAACATATTTAGATAGCACCTAACATAAAACATCCCAAGGCGCTTCACAGGAGTGTTAGAAAGTAAAATTAGACAAGTCACATAAGGCAATATTAGGGCAGATGGCCAAAGGTTTCATCAAAAAGGTAGATTGTAAGGAGCGTCTTTAAAGTAGAAATAGAGATAGAGATGCGGAGAGGTTCAGGGAGGTAATTCCAGAGCTGAGGGCCGAGGCAGCTAAAGGAACAGGCACCAGTGGTGGAGCAATTAAAATAAGGGATGTTCAAGGGGCCAGAATTAGATGAGTACAGATATCTCGCTAGATTATGGGGCTGGAGGAGATTAGAGAAAGGTATGACACACTGCTTAAAAAATTTGCACTAATAAACTCTCTTCAATTTTTTTTAACCTCTAGTCATCTTATCATGGGTCAGCAATTGGGGCAGTTCTGAAGTCTGCTCTCCCAGCTGAAGGCATCAAGAGAGCGCAAGTCACCTAAACACGACAGCAAAATGAGTCTTAGGAATCAGCAAAACGTGGTTCATCCTTCAACAGCATTGGTATCTTATTGGAGTGGGCAAGAGTAAGAGGGTCAGTCAAAGGAGAAAGAAAAAAGGGTCAGTGTCCCACCTCTTCCAAAGAGGAGTCATATCCAACCAGGCTGGTCATCTTTCTATCATGTGTTACTCAGTCCATACAGAATGGGAAACAGACCGGCATGTTCAAAACAACAAGGAAAGAGCAGTGAAAAGGCACACCATGGTAACAATACCATTCTCATCCAGTCAGGTAAACACTGGTATCATCGAATAGCTCATCAACTATGTGCTTTTCTTTCATAAAAATAGCTCTAGTCAACCTTTCTGTTGTCACTCTCGGGATAACATACTTAGTAATTTAGATGCAATACCAATACATAGCAAACCCTACTCGTTATTGAGATCTGTGGTTTACAGGCCACACCATACTTTTCCTTAACAGTATTAGACTCACCAGCTTGATAGTAGGCCTCTGCGGCTGTAGGTTGCGGCTGAGCTGCAGCAGCAGGTTGTTGATAGTACTGTTTGCTGTCATAGGCTATAGCTGGTGCTGTGGAACGCACATATGTGTAGGTATCCTAAATTGAAAAGATTCAAGTGAAACTGCTGGATAGGTTACTAAGTCACTGTTTGGATAATTTAAAATAAAATGAAGTGGAGAGCATGTCTTTAACTGAAACTTAGGTCCATTATTTTAAGGCTGCGTTTGCGCAAATGCAGCATGCGTCACTAAAACGTCACAGTCTGTGACTTCAGGCAGCTGCCAGGACTAAAGATGGCGCTGCTCAAATAATCACACAAAGGCAACCTAACCTAAACATATGGCAGCACACAATGGCGGGAGGGCGGGAGGGAGAGAGCGAGCGAGGGGGCCGTGGACGGGGGGATGGGAGGGGGAGCGGAGCGGGCCAGGGAGTGGGCGAGGTGAACAGAGCGGCCAGAGAGAACAGCGAGGGGGGGAGCGGAGTGGCTGGAGAGAGAGCAGTGGGGGGGGTGGGGGGAGTGGAGCGGCCGAATGAGTGGAGCAGCCGAAGAGCAGCGAGCGAGGGAGCAGATCGGCCGGAGAGAGCAGCGAGGGGGTGGGTGGGGGAGCGGAGCTTGACGCATGGGTGAATACCCGTTGGCATTGCATTGCTGTACACGTAAACCTCACGCGCAGAGGCCGACCAGTCGCGGTGCCCGAAGATGCACACGTCACGTGATGACGTCATCAGCACATGCGCTAACCAGTCCTGGCACGTCAGAACACAGCGCATGCGCAGAGAGCAGGAGCCCGTCTGCGCATGTGCGCACCTTGGCGCAGCCTGATGAAGTCAGTGGCTGGCTGCATTGTCAGGAATCACTTTGTTACTTTAAACGAGGGTGACGTGCCCCAAATCAAGATCTATCTTGCATATCATTACAGAACACAATACACAGGATCAACTTATCTATTCAAAGGAAAAGACAAAGCTTAACAAACAAGTGACATTCATTAAAGTAAAAGCAAAATACTGTGGATGCTGGAAATCTGAAATAGAAACAAAGTGATGGAAATACTCAGCTGGTCTGGCAGCATCTGGTGAAAGGTCATCGACCTGAAATGCTAACCCTGTTTCTCTCTCCACAGACGCTGCCAGACCTGAGTATTTCCAGCAATTTCTGTTTTTATACGACATTCGTTAAAGCTCTGCTCAAATCTTAATTACAAAAATGATGTGACAAATCAACTGCATTACACACTGAAGACTACTGTTCATAATTGGAACTGAATGGATGGTAGATCCTGGTTTTGAACCTGGTGCACAAAATAGTTAAAACCCAGAAAGCAAATATAATTATATCAGATTTTTTTTTTTTTAAATATAAAATTAAAACAAAAAATACTGGATGCATTAGAATTAAAAATTGTAGCACAGGAGGTAATTTGGTCCAAACTAAACATGCTGATGCCAGCTCTATATCTGAAGCTATCTACCCTCCCTATCCTTTCCTCATATCCTTTTATAGTTTTCCTTTTGAAATATTTAGCCAATATGCTTTTAAAATGACATAGTCTTGTTCTGAAACCCACTTGTGTTAAACCATAAATAAAAGCAAAATACTGCAGATGCTGGAAATCTGAAATAAAAACAAGAAATGCTGGAAATACTCAGCAGGTCTAGCAGCATCTGTGGAGAGAGAAGCAGAGTTAACGTTTCAGGTCAGTGACCTAGCAAATAGTAGAAATGTAAAAGGTTATAAGCAAGTAAAGCAGGGGTGGGGCAAGAGATAACAAGGAGAAGGTGTAAATAGGACAAGGTCATAGAATAGCTGACCAGGTGGTCATGGAGCAAAGGCAAACAATATGTTAATGGTGTGTTGAAAGACAATGCATTAGTACAGATAGGGTGTTAATGGACTGCAAATTGAACAGCTGCAAGTACAAACATGAAAAAAAAAGTGGGCAAGCAAATTGAACTATGAAATAAAACAAAAAAAATATAATATATTTTTAAAAAAGGAAAAAAAAAACTAATGAAAGTAAAATGGGGGGTCCGTCATGCTCTGAAATTATTGAACTCAATGTTCAGTCCGGCAGGCTGTAGTGTGCCTAGTCGGTAAATGAGATGCTGTGCCTCGAGCTTGCGTTGATGTTCACTGGAACACTGCAGCAATCCCAGGACAGAGATGTGAGCAGGAGAGCCGGGGGAGTGTTGAAATGACAAGCAACCGGAAGCCCAGGGTCCTGTTTGCGGACTGAGCAGAGGTGTTCCGCAAAGCGGTCACCCAGTCTGCGTTTGGTCTCCCCAATGTCGAGGAGACCACATTGTGAGCAGCGAATACTGTATACGACATTGAAAGTAGAAGAACAGTACAGCACAGGAACAGGCCATTCAGCCCTCCAAGCCTGCCGAAACTAACACCTTCTGCACTTCCGGGGCCCATATCCCTCTATTCCCTTCCTATTCATATATTTGTCAAGATGTCTCTTAAACGTCGCTATCGTATCTGCTTCCACCACCTCCCCTGGCAGCAAGTTCCAGGCACTCACCACCCTCTGTGTAAAACAACTTTCCTCGCACATCCCCTCTAAACTTTGCCCCTCGCACCTTAAACCTATGTCCCCTAGTAACTGACTCTTCCACCGAGAAAAAGCTTCTGACTATCCACTCTGTCCATGCCGCTCATAACTTTGTAAACCTCCGTCATGTCGCCCCTCCACCTCCGTCGTTCCAGTGAAAACAATCCGAGTTTTACCAACCTCTCCTCATAGCTAATGCCCTCCAGACCAGGCAACATCCTGGTAAACCTCCTCTGTACCCTCTCCAAAGCCTCCACGTCCTTCTGGTAGTGTGGCGACCAGAATTGCACGCAATATTCTAAGTGTGGCCTAACTAAGGTTCTGTACAGCTGCAACAGGACTTGCCAATTTTTATACTTATGCCCCGACCTATGAAGGCAAGCATGCCGTATGCCTTCTTGACTACCTTATCCACCTGCGTTGCCACTTTCAGTGACCTGTGGACCTGTACGCCCAGATCTCTCTGCCTGTCAATACTCCTAAGGGTTCTGCCATTTACTGTATACTTCCCACCTGCATTAGACCTTCCAAAATGCATTACCTCACATTTGTCCGAATTAAACTCCATCTGCCATTTCTCCGCCCAAGTCTCCAACCGATCTATATCCTGCTGTATCCTCTGACAATCCTCATCATTATCCGCAACTCCACCAACCTTTGTCGTCCGCAAACTAACTAATCAGACCAGCTACATTTTCCTCCAAATCATTTATATATACTACAAACAGCAAAGGTCCCAGCACTGATCCCTGCGGAACACCACTAGTCACATCCCTCCATTCAGAAAAACATCCATCCACTGTTACCCTCTGTCTTCTGTGACTGAGCCAGTTCTGTATCCATCTTGCCAGCTCACCTCTGATCCAGTGTGACTTCACCTTTTGCACAAGTCTGCCATGCGGGACCTTGTCAAAAGGCTTTACTAAAGTCCATATAGACAACATCCACCGCCCTTCCCTCATCAATCATCTTCGTCACTTCCTCAAAAAACTCAAGCAAATTATTAAGACACGACCTCCCCTTGACAAAACCATGCTGTCTCTCGCTAATAAGTTTGTTTGTTTCCAAATGGGAGTAAATCCTGTCCCAAAGAATCCTCTCTAATAGTTTCCCTACCACTGACGCAAGGCTCACCGGCCTATAATTTCCTGGATTATCCTTACCACCCTTCTTAGACAAAGGAACAACATTGGCTATTCTCCAGTCCTCTGGGACCTCACCTGCAGCCAATGAGGATGCAAAGATTTCTGTCAAGGCCCCAGCAATTTCTTCCCTTGCCTCCCTCAGTATTCTAGGGTAGATCCCATCAGGCCCTGGGGACTTATCTACCTTAATGCTTTGCAAGACACAAAACACCTCCTCATGGGCGGCACAGTGGCGCAGTGGTTAGCACTGCAGCCTCACAGCTCCAGGGACCCGGGTTCGATTCTGGGTACTGCCTGTGCGGAGTTTGCAAGTTCTCCCTGTGTCTGCGTGGGTTTCCTCCGGGTGCTCCGGTTTCCTCCCACATGCCAAAGACTTGCAGGTTGGTAGGTTAATTGGCCATTATAAATTGCCCCTAGTACAGGTAGGTGGTAGGGAAATATATAGGGACCGGTGGGGATGTTATTGGAATATGGGATTCGTGTAGGATTAGTATAAATGGGTGGTTGATGGTCGGCACAGACTCGGTGGGCCGAAGGGCCTGTTTCAGTGCTGTATCTCTAAACTAAACTTTTTGATAATGAGATGACTGAAACTATCTGCACTCCCTTCCCTAGGCTCATCATCCACCAAGTCCTTCTCTTTGGTGAATACTGATACAAAGTACTCATTTAGCACCTCACCCATTTCCTCTGGCTCCACACATAGATTCCCATCTCAGTCCTTGAGTGGGCCAACCCTTTCCTTGGTTACCCTCTTGCTGTTTATATATGTATAAAAAGCCTTGGGATTTTCCTTAATCCTGTTTGCCAATGACTTTTCATGACCCCTTTTAGCCCTCCTAACTCCTTGCTTAAGTTCCTTCCTACCGTCTTTATATTCCTCAAATGCTTCATCTTCCAGCCTTCCAGCCCTTACAAATGCTTCCTTTTTCTTTTTGACTAGGTTCACAATATCCCGCGTTATCCAAGGTTCCCAAAACTTGCCAAACTTGTCTTTCTTCCTCAAAGGAACATGCTGGTTCTGGATTCTAATCAGCTGACGTTTGAAAGACTCCCACATGTCAGATGTTGATTTACCCTCAAACAGCCGCCCCCAATCTAAATTCTTCAGTTCCTGCCTAATATTGTTATAATTAGTCTTCCCCCAATTTAGCACCTTCACCCAAGGACTACTCGTATCCTTATCGACAAGTAACTTAAAGCTTATGGAATTATGGTCAATGCTCTCGAAATGCTCCCCCACTGAAACTTCGACCACCTGGCCGGGCTCATTCCCCAATACCAGGTCCAGAATGGCCCCATCCCTAGTTGGACTATCTACATACTGTTTCAAGAAGCCCTCCTGGATGCTCCTCACAAATTCTGCCCCATCCAAGCCCCTAGCACTAAGTGAGTCCCAGTCAATATTGGGGAAGTTAAAATCACCCATCACTACAACCCTGTTACCTTTACATCTTTCCAAAATCTGTCTACATATCTACAAGTAAATCGCTGCTTCACCTGAAAGGAGTGTTTGCAGCCTGAGATAGTGAGGAGAGAGGAGGTAAATGGGCAGGTATTACACCTCCTGCGATTGCAGGGGAAGGTGACGAGGTGGTGGGGTAATGGAGGAGCAGACCAGGGTGTCACGGAGGGAACGATCCCTTCGGAATGCTGACTGGGGAAGGGAGGGGAAGATGCGTTTGGCAGTGGCATCACGCTGGAGGTGGCGGAAATGGCACAGGATGATCCTTTGGCTATGGAGGCTGATGGGGTGGAAAGTGAGGACAAGGGGAATCCTGTCACGATTCTGGGAGGGAGGGGAAGGGGTGAGGGTAGAGGTGCGGGAAATAGGCCGGGCACTGTTGAGGGCCCTGTAAACCACAGTGGGGGGAATCCTCGGTTGAGGAAAAAGGAAGACATATCAGAAGCGCTGTCATGGAAGGTAGCATCATCAGAGCAGATGTGTCGGAGATGGAGAAACTGGGAGAATGGAATGGAGTCCTTACAGGAGGCAGGGTGTGAAGTGTAGTCGAGGTAGCTGTGGGAGTCAGTGGACTTATAATGGATATTAGTAGACAGCCTATCCCCAGAGATGGAGACAGAGAAGTCGAGGAAGGGAAAGGAAGTGTCGGAGATGGACCATGTAAAGGTGAGAGAAGGGTGGAAATTAGAAGCAAAGTTGATAAAGTTTTCCAGTTCGGGGCGAGAGCAGGAAACGGCACCGATACAGTCATCAATGTACCGGAAAAAGAGTTGGGGGAGGGGGCCTGAGTAGGACTGGAACAAGGAATGTTCAACATATCCCACAAAAAGACAGGCATAACTAGGACCCATGCGGGTACGCACTGCAACACCTTTTACTTGAAGGAAGTGAGTGGAGTTGAAGGAGAATTTGTTCAATGTGAGAACAAGTTCAGCCAGGTCAAGTTAAACCATTCCTTGTTCTAATACTCCTCTGTGCAAAATTTTCTTCTCACCTCCTCCTTCATTCTTCAGGTGAATTTATGTTCCTTTGTTCCATGTCTTCAACCAAGGACAAAATTATTTACCCTTTCACAAACTTCCAATTTTAAAACCCAAGATTCCCACTTCACATTTTCTGCCTTGCTCTTTCTTGATGGAGATGTTTTTGTATCCTTGTGGCCGAATATTTGGTATGTAATTTGGTCGTCTCATGATGCAACGTATCAACACAAACAGTTTGGATAGACACAAACCCACAAGATATAGTACATGAAAATTGATACTAAACTAATAGTGACTACTGCTCATCACTACTGCTCCAACCTTGTGGTTTTTTTCCCCTAGAAGTGTGCAAAAGAATAGAAAGAGCAAAGTATCTCTAAGAAACAAATACTGTTCTGAACAATGATTGATACGAGATTAACACCAATTACTCCCATTTGATATTTATGTCATACCTGATAATTTTGCGACGTGACTGGTGGAGGTGGTGGAGGGGCTTCTTGCTGCCGTTGTGTGTATCCATAATCTGCTGCAGTATGTGCTGTTTGATACCCTCCATAGGCTGCAGTGGCAGCAGCTGCTGCGGCAGCAGCAGCAGCTGCAGCAGGAACAGGTCTGGCTGCTGTAGCAGCAGCTGGAGCATAGGCTGCTGTCACAGCATGAGCAGCTACCGGGGCCTGATGGACTGTGTAGCTGCCAGCTGTGGTTGGATGGGAATAGGCAATGCCAGTGGCCGGCTGTTGGCTAGTCAAAAAGATAAAAAACATTTTCACTACCTAGAACACTCAAAAACCTTCAAACAGCTGACAAGTTCATAAAGTTACAATAGATTTTTTTTTAAATCAAGTAGATACCTGTTTTTTAATGTAGGAAATTATTTTAACCAGTTTCAGAACATTTCAATTTTAAATTTATTGTATTTAGCTGAAGTACTTTGCTTCAGTAGTTGTATTCCAAGTTTATGCACTTCAGATTTTTAACTTGAAAAATTGTAGATCAGATCGAATTGACTTTTCTTTAGTGGCTTGAAAGTGGATCAGATCCCTTATGCCTGCGGGGTAAAGAATTTGATAATGGAGGGAGACAGATAAATCTATTATTGCTGCTTAATTTAAAAGCCTTATGACAATCACGATCAGCTAACAGATGAGAATGGGTGATTGCGCTAAGTACTGGGGTGCCCATGTGCCCCCAGAACCCAAGTCCACATAAACCACTGCTATCAGAAGTGAAGGGAAAAGAGGTACCTTCATGGGTTAATAGCTACACTTGTATATTTATTAGTTTTTCCCATTTCAACATGGCTGAGTTGGGGGGGGGGGGGGTGGGGGTGCGGGTGCTAGTGGGTGGCAGGGAAAAGAGATGCTGAGTGTCTGTCACATAAGAAATCATCACACTGCAATCTACAAACGAGGCTGAAGCAAACTCTACATGTGTGGATGTATGTCTGATAAGGAATGGGCACTTCCCCTGTAGGGCTATATCCCACATATGCAAACCCAAAGAGCTATGGTGTAGGTTGGCAGAGGCAAAGTTGAGGAACCCTACTGTGCTAGCAGAAATACCACTATAATTTAGCTAGCTAGAACCAGGCAAACCACCAACATTGATAATCAGCCCCTGCTTGTTCAGTTAGGACCACCCAATTGTTAGCAGATTTGTTTACATGGTTACCTGGAGCAAAGTGGGAAGATGCTTAGTCCAGTGATAAAGCGATGCCTCCAGGTTGCAATAGTCAGCCAAGCTCACTCCTCTCATGAACAGTGCCTAAACTACAAACCAACATAGCTCAACTTTCAAATTATCAAATCGACCAGAGGATTCACTTTGTTGGATATATACTGCAGTGGTTCAAGGCGGTGGCTCACCACAACCTTCTCAAAGTCAGTTAGGGATGGGCAACAAATACTGGCCTTGCCAGCAATGCCAACATCCCATGAAAAAAAAATGCACATGAACCTATGTTTTCAGACCTCCAGGTGACATCTTGCAGCAGCTGTTGCTCCACGTCTCAGTTTCTTAAACAGCTGCACAATCTGCTTTCAGCTTAGTACACAAGGCAACTCATCAACCATCTTGATGCTCCTGGTATTAAAATCTGATGCCACAGAGCAGACTTACTTGTTGCTAACTGATTAACCGAGATCCCCAGACTTCGGACTTTGAGCAAGACATGCCTACCGCTGGCTGGCTTCCCTCCCTCCAGGGCACTCACTAATGAGGCTCCAATATACACAGGCTCGTGTATATTGGAGCCTTCCCTACAACTATATCCTATATTTGCCACATGCCCACCTCACAGCTTGGTCTTAGGTATCAAATTAAGAAATAGAACCTCGAAGGTAATAATCTCAGGATTTTACATAAGCCATGTGCAAATTGGTATCGGGCAAGTAAGATTAGAGAAATGAATGCGTGGTTCAAAGACTAGTGTGGTAGATGTGGAATCCGGTTCGTGGGGCACTGGTACCAGTAGCAGGAAAATTGGGGGCTGTATCTTTGGGATGCTCTACACCTGAACCGTGCTGGGACCGATCGCATAACTAGGGAAGTAGAGAGGGTTTTAAACTAAATAGTGGGGCAAGGGATCAAATTTGGGAAGATGTGGCAAATCAAAGAGTAGAGACAAGGCAAGAGAGAAAGGTATTAATATGGGAAAAGATAAACAGACCGTGACAGGAAGGGAGAGTGATTACAAATCTAAGAGTAAATCAACAGACAAGGCTAGAGGTTACAAAAATAAAAGGCTTTGTATCTGAATGCACGTCACATTCGAAACAAAACAGATGAATTGATAGATTGTACTTATTCTATTTGCTCTGACAGCCATTACAGAGACATGGCTGCAGGATCGCATAGATTGGGACCTGAATATTGGAAGTGTACATGACATTTGAAGGACAGGAAGCCAGGAAAAGGTGGAGGGGTGGCTCTGTTCACTAATGATGGCATTAGCACAATAGAGAAGGATGATCTAAGTTCAGGAAACCAGGATGTAGTAACGGGTTGGGTAGAGATGAGAAATGATAAAGACAAGAAGTCACTTGTGGGAGTTAAATTATGAGGGCATGAAAGAAGAGCTAGCAAAAGTGAACTGGCAAAGTAGGTTAAGGGATAGGTCAATAGAGATACAGTGGCAGACATTTAAGGGGATATTTCAGAATACATAGAAAGAGATACATCCAACAAGAAAAATTCCAAGGGGAGGACCCACCATCCGTGATTAATGAAAACAGTTACAGATAGTATCAAACTTAAAGAAAAAGCACATAATTGCACAAAGATGGGTGGCAGGTCAGAAGATTGGACAGAAGATAAAAAGCAGCAAAGAGCGACTAAAAGATTAATGAAGGAAAAATTAAGAGTACAAGAGAAAGCTGGCGAGAATTATAAAAACAAATACTAAGAGTTTCTCTAGTTATTTTTTTTTTTAAAAGTTAACAAAGTGAGCGTTGGTCCTATAGAAAGTGAGTCTGGGGAATTAATAAGGAGATGGCAGATGAACTGAAAAAGTATTTTGCACCTGTCTTCACCATAGAGGATACAAGTAACATCCCAGAAATAGCTGTAAAACAGGAAATGGAAGGGAGGGAGGAACTCAAGAAAATTACAATCACCAAGGAAGTGGTACTGAACAAATTGTTAGAGCTGCGGGCTGATAAGTTCCAGGGTCCTGATGGATGTCATCCTAGGGTCTTAAATGTGGCTCGTGAGATTGTTGATGCGTTAGTTTTAATTTTCCAAAATTCCTTAGATTCGGGGAAGGTTTCACTAGATTAGAACTCCATTATTCAAAAAGGAGGAATACAGAAAGCAGGAAACTACTGGCCAGCTAGCTTAACATCTGTCATAGGGAAAATGTTAGAAGCTATTATTAAAGACGTTATAACAGGGCACTTAGAAAAATTCAAGGTAATCAGGCAGTCAACATGGTTTTGTGAAAGGGAAATCATGTTTAACCAATTTATTGGAGTTCTTTGCCAAAGTAACATGTACTGTGGATAATGGGGAATCAGTGGATATACTGCACTTAGATTTCCAGAAGGCATTTGATAAGGTGCCTCAAAGGTTATTACAGAAAATAAAAGCTCATGGTGTAGGGGGTAAAATTTTGGCATGGAAAGAAGATTGGCTAGCTAATAGGAAACAAAGAATAGGCATAAATGGGTCAGTTTCTGGTTGGCAAGATGTAACGAGTGGTGTGCCACAGGGATCAGTGCTGGAACCTCAACATTTTGCAATTTAGAGAAATGACTTGGATGAAGGGACCGAATGGTTGCTAAATTTGCTGATGACACAAAGATAGGTAGGAAAGTAACTTGTGAAGAGGACATGAGGACAGACCCACCAGAGGTGGTGGCACAGTGGTATACAGTAGGGAGGGAGTTACCCTGGGTGTCCTCAACATTGACTCCAGACCCCATGAAGTCTCATGGCATCAGATCAAACATGGGCAAGGTAACCTCCTACTGATTACCACCTACCGCCCTCCCTCAGCTGATGACTCAGTACTCCTCCATGTTGAACACCACCTGGAGGAAGCACTGAGAGTGGCAAGGGCACAAAATGTACTCTGGGTGGGGACTTCAATGTCCATCACCAAGAGTGGCTCGGTAGCACCACTACTAACCGAGCTGGCTGAGTCCGAAAGGACATAGCTGCTAGACTGGGTCTGCGGCAGGTGGTGGGGGAACCAAGAGGGAAAAACATACTTCACCTCGTCCTCACCAATCTGCCTGCCGCAGATGCTTCTGTCCATGACAGTATTGCTAGGAGTGACCACCGCACAGTCCTTGTGGAGATGAAGTCCCGCATTCACATTAAGGATACCCTCCATCATGTTGTGTGGCACTACCACCGTGCTAAATGGGATAGATTTCGAACAGATCTAGCAATGCAAAACTGGGCATCCATGAGGCACTGTTGGCCATCAGCAGCAGCAGAATTGTACTCAACCACAATCTGTAACCTCATGGCCCGGCATATCCTCCACTCTACCATTACCATCAAGCCAGGAGACCAACCCTGGCTCAATGAAGAGTGCAGGAGGGCATGCCAGGAGAAGCACCAGGCATACCTCAGGATGAGGTGTCAACCTGGTGAAGCTACAACCCAGGACTACTTGCATGCCAAACTGCGTAAGCAGCATGTGATAGACAGAGGTAAGCGATCCCATAACCAACGGATCAGATCTAAGCTCTGCAGTCCTGCGACATCCAGCCGTGAATGGCGGTGGACAATTAAACAACTAACAGGAGGGGGTGGCTCCACAAATATCCCCATCCTCAATGATGGGGGAGCCCAGCACATCAGTGCGAAAGATAAGGCTGAAGCATTTGCAACAACCTTCAGCCAGAAGTACTGAGTTGATGATCCATTTCGGCCTCCTCCTGAAGTCCCCAGCATCACAGATGCCAGACTTCAGCCAATTCGAATCACTCTGCAAGATATCAAGAAACGACTGAAGGCACTGGATACTGCAAAAGCTATGGGCCCTGACAATATTCCGGCAATAGTACTGAAGACCTGTGCTCCAGAACTTGCCGCGCCTCTAGCCAAGCTGTTCCAGTACAGCTACAACACTGGCATCTACCCTGCAATGTGGAAAATTGCCCAGATATGTCCTGTACACAAAATGCAGGACAAGTCCAATCCAGCCAATTACCGCCCCATCAGTCTATTCTCAATCATCAGTAAAGTGCTGGAAAGTGTCATCAACAGTGCCATCAAGCGGCACTTGCTTAGCAATAATCTGCTCAGTGACGCTCCGTTTGGGTTCCGCCAGGGCCACTCAGCTCCTGACCTCTTCACAGACTTGGTTCAAACATGGACAAAAGAGCTGAACTCAAGAGGTGAGGAGAGAGTGACTGCCCTTGACATCAAGGCAACATTTGACAGAGTATGACATCAAGGAGCCCTAGCAAAACTGAGGTCAACGGGAACCAGGGGGAAAACCCTCTGCTGGCTGGAGACATACCTACAGCAAAGGAAGATGGTTGTGGTTGTTGGAGGTCAATCATCTGAGCTCCAGGACATCACTGCAGGAGTTCCTCAGGGTAGTGTCCTAGGCCCAACCATCTTCAGCTGCTTCATCAATGACCTTCCTTCAATCATAAGGTCAGAAGTGGGGATGTTTGCTGATGATTGCACAATGTCCAGCACCATTCCTGACTCCTCAGATACTGAAGTAGTCCGTGTGGGAAATGCAGCAAGACCTGGACAATATCCAGGCTTGGGCTGATATGTGGCAAGTAACATTTGCACCACACAAGTGCTAGGCAATGACCATCTCCAACAAGAGAGAATCTAACCACCTCCCCTTGACATTCAACGGCACTACCATCACTGAATCCCCCACTATCAACATCCACGGGGCTACCATTGACCAGAAACTGAACTGGGAGTAGCCAAATAAATACCGTGGCTACAAGAGCAGGTCAGAGGCTAGGAATCCTGAGGCGAGTAACTCACCTCCTGACTCCCCAAAGCCTGTCCACCATCTACAAGGCACAAGTCAGGAGTGTGATGGAATACTCTCCACTTGCCTGGATGGGCGCAGCTCCAACAACACTCATGAAGCTCGACACCATTGATTAAGCAGCCCGCTTGATTGGCACCGCATCTGCAAACATTCACTCCCTCCACCACCGACGCACAGTGGCAGCAGTGTGTACCATCTACAAGATGCACTGCAGCAATGCACCGCAGCATTGCACCAAGGCTCCTTTGACAGCACCTTCCAAACCCGCGACCTCTACCAACTAGAAGGACAAGGGCAGCAAATAGATGGGAACACCACCACCTGCAAGTTCCCCTCCAAGTCACACACCATCCTGACTTGGAACTATATCGCCGTTCCTTCACTGTCACTGGGTCAAAATCCTGGAACTCCCTTCCTAACAGCACTGTGGGTTTACCTACCCCACATGGACTGCAGCAGTTCAAGAAGGCAACTCACCACCACCTTCTCAATGGCAATTAGGGATGGGCAATAAATGCTGGCCTGGCCAGTGTCGCCCACATCCCATGAATGAATAAAAAAAAATGAAGTCCAAGATGATGTATGCTTCATTAACCGTGCTCTCAACCTGTCCTGCCGCCTTCAACGATATATGCCCATATACACCCAGGTCCCTGTGCTCCTGCATCACCTTTAGAATTGTACCAATAATGGGCAATAAATGCTGGCCTGGCCAGCGACGCCCACATCCCATGAATGAATTTTAAAAAAACACTTCCCAAACCCTCACCATTAAGCAATACCCTGCTTTTCTGTTTTTTCTACCAAAGTGGATAACTTCACATTTTTTCCATATTATATTCCATCTGCCATGTCCTTGCCCACTCACTCAGCCTATCCAAATTCCCTTGAAGCCTCTTTGCATCCTCCTCACAACTCACATTCCCTCCTAGTTTTTTTTAAACATTTTGTCCCCACATCCAAATCATTGATACAGATTGTGGATAGCTAGGGCCCCAGCACTGATCCTTGCAGTACCCCTCTAGTCACAGCCTGTCAACCTGAGAATGATCAGTTTATTCCTACTGTTTTCTGTCCATTAAGCAATTCCCAATCCATGCCAGTATATTACCCCTCAATCCCATATGCTCTAATTTTGCTGACTCACTTCCTGTGTGGGACCTCATCAGAAGCCATCTGAAAATCCAATTACACCACATCCACTGGTTCCCCCTTATCCATTCTGCTTGTTCTTCTTCTTTGGCCTCCTTGTCTCAAGAGACAATGGATAAGCACCTAGAGGTGGTCAGTGGTTTGTGAAGCAATGCCTGGAGTGGCTATAAAGGCCAATTCTAGAGTGACAGACTCTTCCACAGGCGCTGCAGATAAAATTGATTGTTGGGGCTGTGTCACAGTTGGCTCTCTACTTACGCTTCTGTCTTTTTTCCTGCCAACTGCTAAGTCTCTTCAACTCGCCCCTCTTTCGCCCCGCCTTTATAGCTGTCCGCCAGCTCCGGCGATCACTAGCAACTGACTCTCACGACTTGTGGTCAATGTCACAGGACTTCATGTCACATTTACAGACGTCTTTAAAGCGGAGACATGGACGGCCGGTGGGTCTGATACCAGTGACGAGCTCACTGTAAAATGTGTCCTTGGGGATCCTGCCACTTTCCATGCGGCTCCCATGGCCAAGCCATCCCAAGCGCCGCTGGCTCAGTAGGGCGTATATGCTGGGGATGTTGGCCGCCTCGAGGACCTCTGCGTTGGAGATAGGGCCCTGCCACCTGATGCCAAGGATTCTCTAGGGGCAGCGAAGATTGAATGAGTTGAGACGTCGCTCTCGGCTGACATATGTTGTCCAAGCCTCGCTGCCGTAGAGCAAGGTACTGAGGACACAGGCTTGAAACTCTCAGACTTTTGTGCTCCATTTTCACACACCCTCTTGGCCAGCCTGGACATAGCAGTGGAAGCCTTTCCCATGTGCTTGTTGATTTCTGCATCAAGAGACAGGCTACTGGTGATAGTTGAGCCTAGGTAGGTGAACTCTTGAACCATTTCCAGAGCGTGGTCACGGATATTGATGGATGGAGCATTTCTGACGTCCTGTC